>NW_022589717.1:21780157-21782219 GCF_004348235.1 Phoca vitulina | reverse complement strand
ATGGACTCTGAAAAACAAACTGAGGGTTCTAGAGGGGAGGGGGTTGGGAGGATGGGTTAGCCTGGTGATGGGTATTGAGGAGGGCACGTTCTGCATGGAGCACTGGGTGTTATGCACAAACAATGAATCATGGAACACTATATCTAAAACTAATGATGTAATGTATGGGGATTAACATAACAATAAAAAAATTAAAAAAAAAAAAAGAATATTGGTCTGAAGCCACTCTGAGTAATGGTAAAATTAGCATATTTCTCTCTCTTCTTCCTTATGTTCAACTGTTAAAGAAAAAATTATTCATGACACTAGTTAAAGACAGTGAGGGCAATTTTAATCAGAGGGGCTGCTACAATAGGTTTTGTAGTAGGGGAGAGAGATCAGGCTCCACTCCAAACACAATAAGGAAAAATGAGAATTTATAGCCAAGGAGCGGGGGGTAGTCACTAAATGGAAAATTCCTAAGAGGAAACTTCAAGGCTAGGAAGATTCTTGCTAGACCAACTCACCAGGATTCTTGCTGAGGGCAGGCCAGGATCATAAGATACCAAGTGTGGAGGATGAAGAGTTTGATCAAATATCAAGAGTGGAGGATTTTCTCAAAACTGAACCATCAAGATTCTTGCTGAAACTGGACTAAATGAGCCATGGACAGAATCCAAGGTCAAGGACCAGTCAGAAAGAGAACTTAGAGGAGCCTGATTCAAGTTCTGTCAAAGGAGAGAATCTTTGCCACTATGCCAAAACCACCCATTTTCGTTGTTATCTTTCTTAGTGTTCATTGGTATACCTTGAAGTAAAATTATACCTGCATTACTTGATTTATCTTTATCTTTTTACCCCTGGTCATAAAAGATGGGGAATTTGTACATTTCTCCTTCATCTTATCTCCCCCTTTCCTCAAATTTTTCAGTTATTTCATGATTTATAATATTTATAGTCTGTTCCAGACCATTATCCTCACAATTTGCTTTAGTTTTACCAAACTAAATACATAGAATGTTCTCTGTCAATTTTGTGACTGTGGGGTTTTCACTTACCATTTGATTGGCTAAAGTTTGACCTCTTCAAGGGGGTCATGGGATTTTTATTCCTTGAGTTTTTATATATTCAAAAATATTTGTCGGTTGCCTTTATACCTGGAAGTTTCACTGGGAATAAAATTTTGGGGTCACAGTATCTTTCCTAAACATTTGGTAAGCGCTGCTCCACTTCCATCTAGTACTGAATGTTGAGGTTTGAAGTCATCTCACTTTTATATTTTGACTGACTACTCAAAATGTTCACTCTTTTTCAAATGCTAAATTTTGCCTGCCCCATCCATCCCTGGTCCCAATTTCCATCACCCTGAGGCAGCAACTTTCAACTTTGTCAGATACTTCTTTTAGTATCTATCTCTGTGGGAGTAAGTGATGCTATCTTATCATTTTCCTGATACAGAGATCATACATTGATTTCCTACAGCACAGGGTTTAGCTCTTTTACAACCTGCCCCCAACCCACATCATCCATGTGTACACACAGACATAGAACTATCCATTTCCCCTCCTTTCCTCTTTCCTCTTAGTTGGGAGTTAAATCAATATACAGTGATCATATTATGACTATGTAACTACTATTCACAGCTGTGCTAGATTGTATACAATGGTTAAATTTCCTTCCTTGGACAATTTTTTGCTTTATTGTGTTTCCTGGAGTTAAATATTGCCTCCTTTTTGTATAATTTTTCATACAAAACCCCTACCAGAACTGAAAACTTCTGTAAAATATGATCAAACATATCAAGTATTCTATACACAACATTTTCCTCTTGAAAATGTCCCTCCTCGGGGTGCCTGGGTGGCTCAATCGTTAAGCGTCTGCCTTCGGCTCAGGTCATGATCTCAGGGTCCTGGGATTGAGTCCCACATCGGGCTCCCTGCTCAGCGGGAAGCCTGCTTCTCCCTCTCCCTCTCCCCTTGCTTATGTTCCCTCTCTCGCTGTCTCACTCTCTGTGTCAAATAAATAAATAAAATCTTAAAGAAAAGAAAAGAAAAGAAAAGAAAAGAAAAGAAAAGAAAAGAAA
>NW_022589717.1:21603795-21780147 GCF_004348235.1 Phoca vitulina | reverse complement strand
AAAGAAAAGAAAAGAAAAGAAAAGAAAAGAAAAGAAAAGAAAAGAAAAGAAAAGAAAAGAAAAGAAAAGAAAAGAAAAGAAAAGAAAATGTCCCTCCTGAATTCCTGTGCCCTGCTCTTGTCTGGACTGCGGGCATCCTGGGTGCTGGCCAGCTCACAGCCTAAACCTTCCCTTCATCGTTATCGTGGGAATTCCTTTCCTGTCTAGAGCCCTTATTTGGCCTGCACATCTTCTTCATTCTTGGTTATGTCCTCATTGTGTCAGGTCACACCTCCTATTGGCTTTCTAGAACACTGTGCTTAGGAGGAAAATCCTTGAGAACTTGCATTCTCAAATTATCTTTGTTCCATCCTCACAATTTACCCTTTGGCTGGATATGGAATTCTGAGTGGGATATAACTACAACAAAATTTTAAAGAAATTGCTTCATCGTCCGCTAGTGCTAATGGTGTTATGTCTTTTGCCAGTTTGATCCTCAAACACTCATGTGTTCCCTCTGCACACTTTTAGAAACTTCTCTTTATCCCTGATGTTCTGGAAACTTGCAACAACTGATCTCAGGGGAAGTCATTTTTCCATTAGTCTGCTGCACTCACTGTGCCCTTTCAATCTGGAAAATCATGTTCTTCGATAAAAATTTCTTACTAGTTATTTCATAATTTCCTCCCTTCCATTTTTTCTTTTTTATTTTCTAAAACTCCAAATATTTACACATGAATTCCTAATAATCCATTAATTTTCTTTCCCATGCTTTATCCCCTCATTTTATCTGGGAAATTTTTCTTATTCTTTTATTTATCCTCTAGGAAATGTTAGTTTCTTGGTATCTAGTGAGTAATTTGAAGGAGTTCTTCTTTGTTCTCTGAATGTTTCATGTGTAAATTATATATACATATGTTCTGTTTCATGGATGTAATGCATTCTCTTATCTCTCTGAATTATTAATTTTCTTAAAGTTTTCTTCTCCTTTTCTTTTTTATTTTTACAATTATTTCAGTTTCTTTTTTCTTCCCTGTCTTTTGTTTTACAAACTTTCTTTGAATCCTTTGCTGGCAGTTTATACTTAATAGTGAGGAGCTGGAAAGTGAATTGGGACTCAATATGCAGTGATAGAGCTTGGAAATTGATGAGCTTCACTGATGAGTAATTTGGGGAGACTTGGATCTCTTATAACCAATGACTTTCGTCTGAAAGAAGTTCTCCAGTTGCAAGTGGGATTGGGCCAGGGTTAAGCATGGTTGCTAGAATTCCAGGACTTGAGAAAGGAAGTTATTTCCCAGTAAGTAGACTTGTGTCACTCTTAACTTTAAGGTGTTCCCAGTGTCCCCAAGTCCAGAGTCAGTCTGTCTGGTTCAATTTCTCTGGCAAGTAATCTCCAGCCTTCATAAGAGGAGGTCTCATGGCTATTTGGGATAGGGAAGGAATGGAGGAGTTTAACTTCATTTTTAAAGCATTTATAATCATGTTTCCTGATTTCAATCAGATTTTTTTAAAGGGGTGATTTTAGCTCATTTGCACTCATTGCTATGACAGATATATTTGGGTTTACTTTTGCCATTTTTGTGCTGCTTTACTGCTTTAAAGTTTTTTTTATATTACTTCCTTTCCCTGTATGTGTATATGTGTGTGTGATACTTCTGATTACTTGGAAGGTTTATGTCTTTGTTTTGGTGGTTATCTTTGTATATTATAATTTTGTATAAAGCATTATGTATATTTAATATATTATATAAAGTATTTAATCCTCTACTCCTTTAGGCAGTACTTACTGGTTTCCTGCTCAAGCAGAAATAGGCCAATTCACTAGAAGTGCATTTTCCCAAAGCTAATTCACTGATCCAATTCTTCAAAAGTTAATTTGATGTAAGGCAGTTTGTTGAATGACTTTTAGAGAATTAGCCTGAAGTCACTTTGAGAAATGGCAAAATATTATATTGCCTGTGAATCTCAAGTAAAAATAAACTTAATATTTTAAATTTTAAAGTAGTTTGATTTTTCTAGAAAGTACATCTATTTATCATTCTTTCATGTGAAAATATAAAGAGGTGTCTGAAATAATGGTCACATATGTTAATGACAGCGATTCTAGGTGGTAGAATTTTTGGTGACCTTTTACTTTCTTTTTTCTACTTGGATATCCATACGTATCACTTTTTACAAAGATTTTTAAGACACCTTGTGATTTTGTTAAAGGTAAATAGAAAGAAGATGAGGAAAATGTGGGAGTAATTTTCTCAAGGATACTGGAAACTTAGGGGCAGGTAACTTCAGAGGAAGAGGAAGAATAGTTTCTCCCTGAGATAAAAGGATAAAAAGCTAATTGTAGAGATTTAAAAAATAAATCCATGTTAAGGGGTATAGTTATAGTTTCACACCAGATGTTCAGGTGAGCTCCATCATTTTAGAAAAGTAGATGAGGTCATTTCCAGTGAAACCTTTCTTTCACAAGAAACATCATGAAAAACATGGACTCCAGGTTTTGAGGCAATTGAACCCTCTGATCTGACAATTAATTGGGTGTGTCAGCTTTCTGACTCCATTATTCCCAGTCTAGATTATAATGTAGTTGAATAAAATGCAAAGGATGAGAATGTAAGTGGAGACATGATGAAATGAAGGGGAATAGCAGGAGTAGTGGTGGCAGGTACCATTTATTGAATATATACTATGTGCCAAGAAGAATGACAAATGCTTTCCATGTATTATCTCATTTGGTCCTCTTAACCACTGAGTTTTCGAGAAGTTAAGAAATATGCCCATGGTCGCACAGCTAGGCAATGGCAAATTAGAATTTAAACCCAGTCTGTCTGACAAGGAAAGATAAATCTTTGGTTTCTAAATAAGAATTTTGGTTTATCTTGTCTTCACGTACTGACTTCTTCAAAGAGAGATGTACTTCTAAGTAGTTTTTTTTTTTAAGATTTTATTTATTTATTTGAGAGAGAGAATGAGAGAGAGAGAGAGAGACCACAAGAAGGGGGAGAGGGAGAGGGAGAAGCAGACTCCCCACTGAGCAGGGAGCCCGATGCGGGACTCGATCCTGGGACTCCAGGATCATGACCTGAGCTGAAGGCAGTCGCTTAACCAACTGAGCCACCCAGGCGCCCCCCCCTTTTTTTTTTTAAAGATTTTATTTATTTATTTGAGAGAGAGAATGAGAGAGAGAGAGTACTTTTAAGTAGTTTTAACCACCTTATGAGATTTTTGTTTCCTTGGATATATTAAAAGAACACATTCAAATGCCCTCCAAGTGCTCTCATCTCTGCATGATGAAAATTGAGTTTCCTCTATCTTGTTTCTTGCCTCTAATGTTACTTTCATTTTTGCAAACTCGATTTCTGCCCAAATCATTGGAATGGCACCTTCTCACTCAGCCTGATAGAGTATCCATTTTATCTCCTCCTGTTTGGTAATGTGACACCCGGATGTGGATCCAGGAATTCAATTTCAGTGCCGACACACATTTCTCTTTTTGACCCTGGCCAATCTTTTTGCTTCCTTGTCCTTATACACGTATGAAGCCAGCAGTGAGGATTGCGTCTTAGAATACTCAAGACCCAGAAAACTTATTTTTAAAGCATTGGAGGAGTCGCTGACAAAACATTGAATAGAAATATGAAGTATTAGTTAATATGTTTATTGCTTCAAAATAACATAAAGTCTTGATATATTAAAATAATCCAAATTCCTATGAATAATTCACTAGCCTATATAATGCCCACCAATCCACCCCACATGTTAAGGTACAAAGCAGTTATGCTCATTGATGCAGTTTGATCCTTATGACTAAAGGCAGTGAGATGCAGCATCTCAAGAGTACTGGTCTTTGTTATTGTATTTTCTCAACTGCTTCCTAGATTCATTTTATTTGGCCTAATTTTCTTTTAGGTTCTAGACTGGAACCTTATGCTACAATTCCAACTCATCCATAATCAAGCAAACTTAAAATTAGAAGCTCTAAAGTTTCTTTAGATTTTTGGACTATGTTTAAGGAAAATGGCAAGCAAATATACCTACTACTGCCTATCCTGTAATCAAGGCTAATGGATCTGAAACTTGGAGACAGAGCAAGATCAATCCAACTTCATGGAGAGAGAAAACTAAATGCTAGTACTCTGGTGTGATAACTTAGTACTTTTCTTTTGTGAAATCAGAGTACTTCACATAGTTTGATTTCTGATCTTTAGTTTGTTTACTAAAGAATAACCCTCATTAGATAGGTTTTCCTGAATATGAAAGGAGGAAAGATTTAAGTCTTTTCCAGGCCTTACTATAATAAATGTAGAGCCTGTGTAAAGGTAAGTGATAATAATCTAGTTGTTTCTTCTCTTTCAATTCATTGAATTCTCTATTGGAATCTACCTGTCTTTTCCTGTTCAGAGAAGACAGACTTTTCCCTACCCTTTGACATTCTTTGGACTCATAGTTGGTGTTTGAAAAACTTCACTTAATGGTGGGTAAGAAAGCATTCTTGAGGAATTGGCAAAATGACAGACTCACTGTGCCTGTTCTTGGGTTCATGTGGGAGGTTGTTGTGGTGCAGCAGCAAGGACATTGGAGCAGAATCAGATCCATACCACTTAGTTGTAGCACATGCTAGCTCTGTGACCTCAAGCCAGTCCACCCTTCTCCTAAAAATTTCCATATTTATAAAATGGAAAAATTCACAAAGATGTTGCTCCACCTCTTCTGGCCTTTACTCAATATGTTGGTATGTTCCTTGTGAATGTCACTTTCTCTGCAACACCTTACCAGGCTGCTCTACCTAAAGGTTCATTCTACCTCCACCAAACTCTTTCTATACCCCTTACCCTTCCTACTATGCATTTTATTTGTTCATCTAATTTACCACGTCTGGGAGCACCTGGCTGGCTCAGTCAGAAGAGTATCAGGGTCGTGAGTTCAAGCCCCATGTTGGGTGTAGAGATTACTTAAATAAATAAATAAAAATAAACTTAAAACATAAATAAAATTAAAAAAAAAACAAAACAGTTTACCATGTCTCTTCCATTAGAATGTAAGCCCTGAGGACAAAGAGTTTTGTCCATTTTGTTCATTGCTGTATTCCCAGTTATGAGAAGAGTTTTGCACAGAGCAAACACTCAAAAAGTATGTGTTGAGTTAATAGATTGAATGATTTTAAACAGCCAAATTTGCTGAGTGTCTGTCATGTGCCAGGCACAGCGCTAAGTGCTAGGAATATAGTACAGCTATAGAAATATAAAAAATACACACAATAAAACACATGTAATAGAGAGTCATCAGTACTATGAAGATATATCCACCTGGGTATGACGGAAGCCCACGAATATAAAGATCAGTTTGACCTACAATAGCACAAGCTGGGGATTATCTGAAAATGCTTTGTGGATAGGGTTGGGCTGAGCCGATCAAGTTGGAATGGAAGCTGGGAAAAGGCATTCCCAATAGAGAATTCAATGTGAACAAAGACATGAAACCTTGAAAAAATCCTGGCATGTCCTGGCAATTGTAAGTGGTTTGGCATGGTTGAAGCATAAGATGCTGGGGATTTAGGAAGGATGGGCCAGAGGCAGGTCTTCTGTTGGGTTCTGTTTGCTATGTATAATTATTCAGGGCCCCTGCCAGAAATTGCGCACCCAAGAGGAATAATTGAAGAGCTTTATGAGGGGTATATTTACAAAGGTGTGGACATGCTAAGGAAACAAGAAAGGGATGGTAAAGCATTCTGGGTCTAGCTATAATGGCAGCTGTACCACATCAAAGACCAAAAGGACAAAGGGAAGAACGAAGTATTGCAGAATTTCTCAACAATGGCACTATTGACATTTTAAACTGAATAATTTTTTGCTGTGAGAGGCTGTGCTGTGTATTGTAGGATGTTTAGCAGCAACCCTGGACTCTACTCACTAGATACCAGTAGCAACCTCATTGTGACAATAATTAAAAATATTTCCAGAGTTTGCCAAGTATCTGCTGGGGGACTAAATTGCCCACTGATTTATGGGAACCCAGCACGGAGAGGAGCTGCCTAACAAGAACTATGAATTCAAACAGAGAAACACAATCATTGAGGAATAAATACTCAACATTTCTCTCCCTTACCCTCCCATCTCTTATTTATGCCTCCCATTGACCAAACCCAACTGGAAGCTGAAAAGGAAGGAAGCCAAGATGAGGTGGATTGTGGAAATCAGACTGCCAGGGTACAGAACAGAGTGAAGAAGAATGAAAAGTGGATCTGGAGGACAAACAAGGATTATCCAACACACCACATTAGGACCGTGGGCTTCATGCTGTTGGCCATGCAGAATCTTGAATGCACACTCTTTTTGAGGTTTGCTGAAAAAAACATTCTTCCACAGCTTTTACAGCAGTCAGCTTTTCTCTTTAAAGGGAGTAGAGATTTACTTCTCTATTTTATTTCATCTCATACTTTCGTTACTGTCTTTCTAACACTGGTGACATGTTGAGAAATTGAATCATGGGTAAATTTGCATCTCCTGTTTAATAATAACATTTCTCTAAGAAGTAGGGTGTCATTACTCCTGATAATGACTACCTTGTTTAATCATTCCCTTTAGAAATGGGATTATCTCAAAGATATTGGACAGCATGAGTTGAAACCATGAGGGCACTTTCCCACTATTGGTGGTATCGTGTGGATTCTGGGTATGGTACCTGCTTGTGAGTGTCAACACAGGAAAAGCAGCGTAAGTTAATTAAATACTTATCCTAAACGCAGGCAGCAGGAGACAGCTGGATAATGGAAAAGAGCCCTTGGGTTGCGTGTCAGAAGTAGTGACCTGGCATCATGTCCCAAGGATTATGATTATGCTCCTAGTTAGCTCTGAGATGGGGCTAAATGGTATACTTCCTGAGCCTTGGTTTCTACATCTATAAAATGTAGGTATTAACTGACTGCTAAAGTCCCTTCACTAACAAATACAGAAGTTCTGCAAAGAGTAGAAGGATTCCAGGTATTTTGTTTTGTTTTGTTTTTTTCTCTCTCTTTAGAGTCTGCCATCTTAGCCCAGGGGCAACAGCCTGAAACAAATTTACAAATCTACCAGACTTCATTTCCACCTTTGCACAAAGGAACAATATATTTCTAGAAACCCCATAGGATTTCAAGTTCTATAAAATCACATCAAAATAAAGGCCTAGAAAATAGATACTTGGCAAACAAGGCAAAATGGAGTATATTTGATAGAGCTTAGTCAAGTGTAGGGTTCTTTGTGCAACTGGAAGCTGAACTTAAAGTCCTTTTCATTGCCTTCATTTCTGCACAAGAATGAAGACTGAGCATCCTGGAAAATGTCACAATTGAAGTTTGTTTAATGGGTTTTTAGCTTTCTTAGTTATAACTATTAGAAATCTTAAAGTCCTGGAATATTAGAATTACCATATTCCCTTTTTCCTCCTAAGCCCCAAATGTAGGATTTTTCATTTGTGGCCAGAAGTTCTGACTTCCCCTTACTATTATGAGAGATTGGACCAGGTGATCTGTCATGTTTAATGAAGGCCACCATGTCGGGCACGGAGGGATAACTCTCCTGCCTTTAATGATATGAAGTCAATCCTATTATTAAAGAAAGGGAAAGGAACTGACACCAAAAAGCCCACAGTTCAATTTGTAACTGTTTTTTGAATTAATAGATTTTATTTTTAGAACAGTTTTAGATGTATAGAAAAATTGAACAGATAGTACAGAGAGTTCCCATATTAGCCCAACACCTGCACCCAGTTTGCTCTGTTATTATCATCTGACATTAATTCGGAATATTTATGGCCATTAATGAAGCAGTGTCGATACATCGTTATTAACTAAAGTCCACAGATTACTCAGATCTCCTTAGTCTTTGACCTACTGTCCTTTTCCTGTTCATGGAGCCCACCCAGGATACCACAGTACATTTAGTTGTCCTGTCTCCTAAGTTCCTCTTGCTGTGAGTTTCTCAGCCTTTCTTTATTTCTGATGGCCTTGACAGCTTTGAAGGCTACTGTTCGAGAATAGTGCAGGATGCCCTTCTATTGGCATTTGTCTAATGTTTTTCTCAGAATGGGTTTTGGAAAGGAAGATCACAAAGGCAAGATGCCTTTTTATCCCATCATACTGTCTACATGGTTTATAACTGTTAATGTTGACCTTGATCACCTAACGTACTTAGTGTTTGTCAGTTTTCTCCACTATAAATTACTCTCTTTTGTTCTCTATTCTCCTATCTGTACTCTACTTTTTGGAAGGGAGTCAGTATGTGCATCCCACACTTCAGGAGTGGGGAGTCATGCTGCCCCCTCCCTTCAGTGGAGTATCTACCAAATTTATTTGGAATTCTTCTGCGCTGGAGATTTGTCTCTTCTCCCCCAATTATTAATTTATTCAATCCTTTTTCTATCATCATGGACTCAAGGATATTAATTTTATACTTTGAGTTATAATCCAATACTATTTTATTTATTTTGTTGCTTAACTTGTTCCAACTTTGGCTGTTGGGACCTCTTTCAGTTGGTGCCCAGTCACTTTGGTATACCTCCATCATTGGTGTTTGCTTGTTTTTGAGCACTTTCTTACTTTCTGGAACTACAAGATCCTCCAGGCTCATGTTATATATCTCTTGCCCCAGTCTTAGAATTAGTCATTTCTCCAATGACCCCTGGTTCTTTTTAATGGAGAATGGTATTAGAAACAAAACTCTGGATGCTATGTGTGTTCATTGCTACTGGGGTGTTGTTTGAGGTCCTTTCAGAGCAAAGGAATATATGTGTGTATATCAATCCATGTATATAAACATATCTATAAATATTTCTATGTGTAACCATCTATATCTATATTAAATTAAAGTTCTTACTGATGCTTCTAACTCTAATTCATTACCACATGGATCATTAAAATCTCTGTGGCTTATCTGCAAACTCCCACTCCAACAGTGAGAAACCTCACTCCAATCATTTGCCATTGATACTTAATTGTTCGATTTCAGTGTACATGAATAGCAATATCAGTATTACTACCTTTTTTTTTTTAAGATTTTATTTATTTATTTGACAGAGAGAGACACAGTGAGAGAGGGAACACAAGCAAGGGGAGTGGGAGAGGGAGAAGCAGGCTTCCCGCGGAGCAGGGAGCCCGATGCAGGGCTCGATCCCAGGACCCTGGGATCATGACCTGAGCTGAAGGCAGGTGCTTAACGACTGAGCCACCCAGGTGCCCCAGGATAACAATATCAGAATTGTTAACCTATACCCCACAGAAAGCTACTGTATCAGCCAAAGTACAATGTTTCTGTGCAGTTTCTTTTGCTTTTAATTAATAGACTCCATTCATTTCCAAGTTACTTCGATCGGCCTTCTTCAGTGAGGTGGTTTCATACATTTGTGATACAGCTAGAGTCTCAGTCTGCATTCTTTTCTGGCAACACCAACCTCCTAAATGATTTTTTAAGCAAGCCTACATTAGGGTTTATGTTTTACGTTAACATAAGGTTAAGATTTATTCAGACAGTTCTATAGGTTTTGACAAATGCGTCCTGTCATATAGCCACCATTATAGTATAATACCGAAGAGTTTCATCACTCTTGTTTCACTCATTTATTCCTCCTCTCCTCCCCTTGAATCTCTGGCAACCACTGATCTTTTCACCGTCTCTATAGTTTTGCCTTTTCCAGAATGTCGTATAGCTGGAATCACACGGCATGCAGTCTTTTTAGTCTGGCTTCTCTCACTAAGCAATATGAATTTAAGGGTCCTCCATGCCTTTTCTTTGGGGATTTATGAATTAAGCTGCTTATAAAGATCTGTGTGCAGATTTTTGTGTGGACATAGGTTTTCAACTCACTTGAGTAAATACCTAGGAGTGTAATTACCAGGTCGGTATGGCAAGACTATGTTTAGTTTTGTAAGAAACTGCCAAACTGCCTTTCAAAGTGGCTGTACCATTTTGTATTCCCACTAGCAACTAATGAGAGTTCCTGTATTGTCAGTTTTTTGGATTTTAGTCATTGTAATGGGTGTGTAATGGTATCCCATTGTTATTTGAATTTCCAATTCCCTAATGACAGGAGGTCAAGTATCTTTTTGCAGGCTTACTTGGTTTTTGTATATCCTTTTTGGTGAGGTGTGCGTTCATATTTTTAAATTAGGTCGTGTCCTTATTGTTGAGTTTTTAGATGTTTTGTATATTTTGGATATCAGTCTTTATCAGATATGTCTTTTGCAAATATTTTTTCCCAGTCTCTGGCCTGTGTCTTCATTCTCTTTACAGTGTCCTTCACAGAGCAGAAGATTTTAATTTTAACGAAGTCCAACGTGTCAACTTTCTCTTTCATGTTTCATGCTTTCAGTGCTGTATTAAAAGCACATTGCTAAACCCAAGTTCACCAAGAACTTTCCTCCTGTGTTATCCTCTAGAAGTTTTATAGTTTTGTCATTTACATATATCTATGGTCCGTTTTGAATTAAATTTTGTGGAAGGTGTAACTTCTCTATCTAAATTTCTTTATTTTTTTAAAAGAGTTTATTTATTTATTGGAGAGAGGGAGAGGGCGAGAGAGAGAGAGAGCAGGAGCAGGGTGAGGAGCAGAGGGACAAGCAGACTCTCTGCTGAGTGGGGAGCCCAATTCGGGGCTTGATCCCAAGACCCCGAGATCATGACCTGAGCTGAAAGCAGACGCTTAACTGACTGAGCCACCCAAGCGCCCCTAGGTTTATTTATTTTTTAATAGGAAAGTTCAGCTGTTTCATTACCGTTTGCTAAAAAGGCTGTCCTTTCTCCATTGACTTGCCTTTACTCCTTTGTTTTGGCAGTTGACTACATCTGTATGTATCTATTTCTGGGTTCTCTATTATGTTCCACTGATTGATGTGCCCATTCTTTTGTCTTTACCATGTTTCCCTGACTACCTTAGCTTTAGTCTTACAGTTCTTCTTTTAATATTGTGTTTGTTATTCTGGGGCTGTTGACTCTCCATATAAACTTTACAATCAATTTGTCAATATCCACAAAATAATTTGCTGATATTTTGATTGGACTGCATTAAATTTATAGATTAAGTTGGCAAGAACTGACATCTTGACAATATTGAGTCTTCCTACCCATAAATATGGATTATCTCTGCGTTTGTTTAGATCTTTAATTTTTCTCACAGAAGTTTTGCAGTTTTCTTCATATGGATTCTAGACACATTTTATTGTTAGATTTATATCTGAGTATTTCATTTTTGCTGTGCTAATGTAAATGGTAATGTATTTTTAATTTTAAATTCAGATTTGTCTTGAATTTCGTTGCTGGCATGTAGGACAGCAATTGGCTTTTGTATATTAACTTGGTACCCTGCAGGAGTGCCTGCGTGGCTCAGTCAGCTGAGCATCCCAGTCTTGGTTTCGGCTCAGGTCATGATCTCAGGGTCGTGAGATGGAGTCCCACATGGGACTCTGCACTCAGTGGGGAGTCTGCTTGAGATTTTTTTCCCCCTCCCTCCCCCTTTGCCCCTTCCCCTGCTGTCTTTCTTTCTGTCTCTCAAATAAATAAATAAATCTTAAAAAAGGAAATTTGATATCTTGCAAACTTGCTGGATAAAACTGCTATGACTGCTTATTACTTCAGATTTTTTTTTGGTCCATTCTTATTATTGGATATGATTTGCTAATATTTTGTTGAGGCTTTTTGCAACTATGTTCATAAGAGATATTGGTCTCTAATTTTCCTCTTGTGATGTGTTTACTGGTTTGGTATTAGGATAATGCTGGCTTCATAGAATGACTTAGGAAATGTTCCCTTCATTTCTATTTTTTTGGAATGATTGTAGAGAATTGGTATTATTTCTTCCTTAAATGTTTAGTAGAATTCACTAGTGAAACTGTCTGGGGCTGGTGCTTTCTTTTTTTCAAGATTATCAGCTAACATTTTAATTTCTTTGGCAATTATAGACTCTGATGGCTAATTTTGTGTCAATTTAACTGGGCCAAGGGGTGCTCAGATATTTGGTCAAACATTATTCTGGTGTTTGTGAATGAAATTAACATTTAAATCTGTGGGCTTCGAACAAAGCAGATTGCCTTCCATAATGTGGGTGGACTTTATCCAATCAGTTGAAGGCCTAAATATAACAAAAAGACTGGCCTCCTCCAGAGGAGAAAAATTCTCCAGCAGACTGCTTTTAGGCATCTGCAACATTGGCTCTTCCTGGTTCTACAGCAGACGACTTTAGGACAGGAACCGTAGCATCAACTCTCCTGGATCTCCAGCCTCCTGGCTCATTCTGTAGATTTTGGATTTACCAATCTTCACAATCATGTAAGCCAATGCCTTATAATAAATCTCTTTACATGTAGATATAGACAGAAATAGATATAATATAGATACACATATTATATATGTACTTAAATTATATACATACATCCTATTGGTTCTGTTTCTCTGGAGAACCCTGATGAATAAGTGGGCCCCTTCAGATTATCTCTTTCTTCTTGTGTTGATTTTGGTAGTTGATATCTTTCAAGGAATTAGCACATTTCATCTAAGTGATCAAATTTATGAGCATAAAGTTGTTAATAATATTCCTCAATTATCATTTTAATATCTATGGGATCAGTAGTGATAATCCTTCTTTCATTCTGGTATTATTAATCTGTGTTTTTTCTGTTTTCTTCTTGGTTAGCTTTGCTAGAATTTTATCAGTTTTATTGATCTTTTCAAGAACTAGCTTTTGGTTTCTCTATTGATTTCCTGTTTTTTTATTTTGTTGATTCCCACACTAATTTTCATTATTTTTCTTCTGCTTGCTTTAGGCTTAAATTCTCTTTTCTCTAGTTGCCTAAGATGGAAGCTTAGATTATCAATTTTGGATTGTTCTTCTTTTTCTAAATATATGCATTCAATGCCATAAATTTCCCTCTAATCGTTATCTTCACTGCATCTCACAAATTTTGATAAATTATATCTTTTATTTTCATATAGTACAAAATATGTGGTCTATGTTGTTGAATATTCTAGGAGAGCCACCAACTCAATATTCATTAAAAAATTAAATCAGATTTAAAGTGGAGTTTAAAAATTAATGAGGCAAAATAGAAGTTGAAACGAGACTATGTAAGGATTAACAGGATTTAGGATGCTAGTATTTTAGCTGACTACCATGATAAAATAAATATTCAAACTTGACTTACCACATCCCTGTCTATCCAACCATGTAAACAGTCTTTTGAAATATTTCTTGTTCAAATTTTTTTAGGTGAGGTGTCTGATTTGGAGATTCTAAAAGAAGGAGAAACTGCACTTTTTTAAAGTCTTTAACTCTTTGGTTATATCCCTGTGTGGCATTGTCCAGGTTGCACCTGATACTGCACAGTGCATTTATTAGGCCCACAGGGATGAAAGTTTAATGCCGTGTTTCACTCCCAAGCTCCAGATGCCCACTCCACACATATTCCGAGCAAAAATAAACATCAAGGGCTGCTGATATTTCAATAAAAGAGCACTCTATTGTTGTTGTGGATTAGTTTTTGGTTGGTAGTATCGACTGGCAAATGTCTAGTATATTACCACTACTCGTAGCTCCAGGGACAGCTTTGCCACCAAGATGATGAAGATGATGATTCATGGTTGGTGGTAATGTAGGTTCTGGGTGATGTATCTCCTCCAGGAATTCTTATTCCTACTACATTCCAGGTTTCAGAAAAAGAAAATTCCAGCAGGAATAATCCAACCCCTGGCTCCATTTGTGGCAGGGCCAGCTTCCAGCAGGTTTGGCTGGCTCTCCTGGCCACGCCTTCTAACACCGAGGTCTCTGAGCAGACTGGCTGGGGCCCTCACCCGTGCAAACTCAACATGAGGAAAATTGAGTTAAATCCTTACTGAGGGTCCAGTCAGAGATTCCACAAAATGGACTCAGGCTCTGTATGAAAACACTTTTCTTAAAATCTTGAATCTCGATCTGTAAGATTTTTAGCAGCTCCCCATTGCAGCTGTCTGTGAGTAGAAGAGCATCACACACACATACAATGGTATCTTTCAGCTGTGCCAAACGCCCCCCTTCCTCTCACCCCCCACTCCTTAGAAATCAAAAGCTGCTCCTGGAGCTGGAACGGTAAACATGACTTGGCTTGGTTGTCTGGGGAGAAGAAGGTCAGTGCATGTGTGGAGCTACACCTAAGTCTCTCGGCCCCTTGACTGATTGACAAGTGACTGTTCTAGCCACAGATTGAAAAGAGATACACTTACCCCCGCCCTCCTCCCAGCCTCAGCCCTGAGATGGCTTACTATACTTCCCCAAAGGAAACCTTCTTCCCTTAGTAGCCAAGACAGTAAGAACATTCTTCAGGATGAGAAATTAAGTGAACTGAGGTAGGTCCACTAGGATGGATGAAAGGTATAATTTATGGAATAAAAGAAAATCCAGGTAAACAAGATGACAGTTGTTTCCAAGTGTTCCTACTAAATGTTTGTTCTTCTCCTTGGCTTTCTATCATTAAATTCCTGGCACTGCCAAACTGAGAAGAACTTGTCTAAGGACCACTAAGTGATTGGGCACCAATACCCTGCGGGGTGGGGGGGGGGGGGATGGCTTTACTTCCTTTTGCTTTCCTAAGCATCCAGAGTAACAGCCAAAGTCAGGCAGCAGGCTGTGCTGGAACGGACAGAGGTGCCCTGACTTCTGGTTCCACCTCTGCCCTCACAGCCTTCTTTGGCCCTCAGTTTCTCTGCCTCAAAAATTGCTCACTTCCAAAACTTACGGTGAGGTAGTATGCAATATTTTACATCGTACAGAATTGGGAGTTTATAAAATGTTTACATTTAAGCCTTACAATGTGTAGGGAAGGTATTATTATCTTTCTCTATAGGAATGAAAAATGAGGAGAAGCTATTTATCTTACCCAAGAGCACATAACTTATAGAAATTGAACCAGAACCCAATTTGGATCCGTGGGCTCCAAAGTTAGAGCAGGCTTTTTTTATCCTTCTTTTCGGAGGTTTTATTGTGGTAAAATATACAGAACATAAAATTTACCATTTTAACCTTTTCAAGTGTGCAGTGGTATGGCCTTAAGCATATTCACATTGTTCTGCAAACATCTCCAGGACTTTCTCATCATCCCTGACTGAAACTCGGTAACCTATTAAACACTAACTCCCCATCTCTCCCTCCCCGAACCTTCTGCAAGCACCATACTACCTTCTATGCCCATGAATTTGACTATTCTCGGTACCTCATATTAGTGGAAACACACAATATTTGTCCAGTTGTGACTGGCTTGTTTCATTTAGCATAGTGTCTCCGAGATTCATCCATGTTGTAGTAAGTGTCAGAATTTCCCTGCTTTTAATGCCAACTAACATTCCATTGTGTGCATGTACATTTTGTTAATCCATTCATCCGTTGATGGACACTTGGGTGGCTTCCCTATTTTGGCTATTGTGGGTAGTGATGCCATGAATGTTAGTGTACAAATATTGTCTGAGTCCTTTCTTTCACTTCTTTTGGGTACATCCTCAGATGTGGAATTGCTGGATCATATGATGATTCTATGTTTAATTTTTTTATTTCTCCCCTTTTTAATGTGTAAAGTCAGCTGTTCTTTTAAAGATTTTATTTATTTATTTATTTATTTATTTGAGAGTGAGAGAGCACAAGCAGGGGGAAGGAGAGGGACAAGCAGACTCCATGCTGAGCATGGAGCCCAACACGAGGCTCAATCCCACAACCCTGAGACCATGACTTGAACCAAAATCAAGAGTCAGAAGCCTAGCCAACTGAGCCACCCAGGCGCCCTTAGCTGTTCTTTTAAAATAAAATAAAATTAAAATAATTTCCCACCTCTTGTTATTTACATTTGAAGCCATATCTTCCTCTATTTTCTCTTAAAGCAGCCATGGTATTCTTTTGATGCTCTAGCCTACATGTAGCATTACACTGCTAGGGGTAACACGGTGTCTTGTATTTATTTTGTGGTTTGTTTCTGCATGCAAAGCATCACATTGATGCTCTTTTGTTTATCTTTTCAAGGTCTGTGAAAAGAGGATCAAGGGCAGATATTATTAACCTCAGCTTACAAATTACAAAAATAAGGTTTCAGAAGGTTAAGAGATTTTCTTCAGTAAGATTATAGTGGTCAGAAAACAAAAACCCAACTTTCTATCTCTTCATTTACTGCTTACTCAGACAGGGTTCTGTATACTTAAATGGGATATGTTGTCAACTAATGCTAGCTTGATTTTTATATAAGACTTGTTTTATAAACTTAGAAAAGTCTCCAAAACTTTTCATGCTTGTTTCCTCATCTGTAAGATACCAATGATACCACTAGCCTCTAAGGAGAGCTTAAGGAATAGTCAACAAAATAGCAGCAAAGTACTTCATAAAAGATGGAGAGTTATAGCAAATTATTGATTTAATTACATAACCACTTAATAATTCTTACTAAAACAGAACCTTCAATGGAATTACTCAAATTGCGTTTCTGAAATTTCAATGTGATAATGAAAATCATTTTGAAAACATGAAAGTTTGAGAAAAAAAAGTTAAACATATGTATATTCTCATGACTCTGTGCTTCTTCTCTCTCTTGGGTGAGCTAATAGTTTAGGACAGATGTCAGAGATCTATGCATTTTCACACTTCAGGGTCTTTGCCCATGCTTTCCCTCTGCTTTATATACTTTTCCATCTCTAATGAACTTAGCTTTCAAGTCCCTGCTCAAGGTGACATCTTATCCACTACTGCTTCTTTACTTGCTTTCCCTAACTCTTCCTCCTCTGTGTTCCCGATTCATAGACAGTTTGTTCAGCCTGCTTATAAGGTCACGTTTTAGTTTGTGGTTTCTCTCTGTCCTTCTCTAGGCTGGGAGCACCCTGAGGACAGGCACTGTCTCATTTATTCTTGTTTCCCCAATGCTTGTCATGGTGTCCATGCTCAAAACTATTTGTTGAGGGAAAAAAAAAACAATAATATGAACAAATAGAGAAGTCGGGGTTGATTTTCAAGGGCATACAAGTCTTTTACACAGGACACGGGAGCCTCCTTCTCCTTGCAAAAGCAACACCCCTATTCTCTACCCCTTCTCCTTTCCCTCAAGATTGTTAACATCACTCTGCTTCCTTCCACTCTCCAATGTTCTAGAAGAGAATAAGGGTTAGAAATGAGGCATATTGATTTGGAAAGGCTGACATCTGGTTTAGAGGGATTCAAATGGAATGTACCATAAAAGCAGCAAGGATGAAGTGAAAAAGCAGTGGGAAGACAAGAGGTTCTTTGTGGCTAAGAGAGGGAGAGATTGAAAACAAAGGGAAGCTTTTCACCGGTCATTGTGAATGGAATTGGGGCCGGGAGATGGAGAGTTCCTTTCAGGGAAAACTACTTCCTGTTCATCTTTCTAAGTAGCTAGCAAATAAATGGTGGGCTTCTCTATAGGGTTATTGAACTCGGCCGAGATTGTTGCATAACTCGCTATCAATAAAGAAACACAATTGGCCAAAGACTAGCCAAACAAATCAATTTTAATAAAAAAAGGTGTCAGAACCCCAAATGACAACCTCAAAGTTGCAATAAACCTGCTTTTGTACTTTTGAGGGTTCCTGCCATAGTGAATGGATTTGTCTTCCAAAGGATCATTTATAAATCAGATGTCTGAAGCAGAGAATTCTTAGGCCATAGGGATGTTATGAGTGGTGGTGGGTTCCCAGGCCAGCACACAAATGCCCATTTTATCTGTAGGGTGGAGCACTGAATGCTGTGGCGGAAATTCCTCAGGCTTCAGAGATGACCAGACTCATTTCAATGTGGCCATTTATATTTCAGGAGAAAACCAGACCCCAACTAGCACCAGGCTAGGATGGCAGGAGGAGTGTCTGAAGGAGTGAGGAGGGGCAGGGGTGAGAAGGCAAGGGGCAGCACAGGGCTGAAAACCCTCCTAATCGTCCCTTAGCCCTGGAGCTGAGGGTGCTTGGTGGCTGCTCTAATCTTCTGGGCTGCATCAGAATTACCTGGATGCTAAAAAACAAACAAACAGGGGCTCCTGGCTGTCTCAGTGGGTAGAGCATGCAACTCTTGATCTCAGGGTTGTGAGTTCAAGCCCCACACTGGGTGTGGAGCCTTCATGAGAAAAATTAAAAACAAACAAATGAACAATAGCTCTAGGGCCCTAGTGGATCAGAACCTCCAGGGAGGGGGCCTGTGCGTTGGTGTGTTTCCCAAGCTCTCTAACTACCTCTGGTGCACAGCCTGGTCTGGGAACCAGTTTCTAATCTTTGTCATCTCTCTTCCAGTTAATGGGCTCTGGGTGAGCAAAGGGAATAGAAGAGATGGGGTCCTAGAAAGCTTTGGGGAGCAGCTAGAATATGGAAGGGAAGTCGCTGGTTTTAGTGGCAAGGAAGGAAAGGAAGTTGCGATGGTTCGCCATGTAACTGATGAGGAAACTGAGTCAGCCAAGGTCACAGAGCAGAGGAGAGAGCTGGAATTCTAACCGACACCTGTCTTATCCTGAGCTTCTCCCCTCAGCTGCTGCATATATGCTTCTGCCTCCCATATGGTGATCAGATACACTTCAGAGCCCGTCAGTGCTGGTAAACTATGAATTCCTAAGAGTGTCAAACTAATTGTAATGTCCAGGTGTCAGAGGAAAAAGCTGGGGGCAAGGCCAGACCAACCACACTTAGCAGGCCCATGGAGGCCATCTTCCCAATCTCCTTTTGGGCCTCAGTGGGCTGGTGAGTTCACCCCATTCTCAGTTCCTCCAACCATAAGACAAAGATAATAATATTTACATATCTTCCTCACAGACCTGCAGTGAGGCTTAATTAGTTCTTGTTTACTGCATCCTTTGAAGATGAAAAGCTCTGTGTGAGAGCTAGGTGTCATCATTCCACATTGCTTGATTTTATTCGACAGCTTGAAAGCTCTACGTTCTGTAAGACTTCTTTTTCTTTATTTTCTGTTATTTCTAACCTGGTCCAAACCAGAAACTAGTGGAATTTCTTGAGGTTTCCTAACTGTAAATGGTTTGAAGGATCTAATTGGTGGCCAGGATGGAGGGGAGGAACGGAAAGGAGGAAAGAAGCATGTCTGAACAGAAACACCAAGCATTCCAAGGCCTGCCCCTCAACCTGGAATTCTGCGGCTCTCCCAGCATTGGTTTTCACCTCCGGCTTCTTGCATTGTGTATTTATAGCCTCAGACCTCCTGGCCCTTCAACTCTCTCTCACCACTGCCCTGCCCTTCCCCCTTCACTCCCACCCACATACACACAATCCCCATAAAGGTGAAATGTTGGATGAGGACGGAAATTTGTTTTTTATGCAGTATTTGACAGCTTTAACACTACAGAAGCATTAAATGTTATGAAATCACTGCTCTTTTTTGTTTATTTTTATTTTTTAAATTATTTTTTATTGAAGTGTAGTTGACACACAGTGTTACCTTACTTTCAGGTGTACAACATAGTGATTCGACAACTCTGTGCATTATGCTGTGCTCATCACAAGTGTAGCTCCCATCTGTCCCCATACCTGGCTCTTACAATATCATTGACTATATTTCTTATGCTGTGACTTTCATCCCCATGAAGTATTCATTCCATAACTGGAAGTCTGTACCTCCCACTCCCCTTCACCCATTTTGCCCACCACTCTCCCGCAGCAATGATCAGTTTGTTTTCTGTATCTATGGGTCTGTTTCTGCTTTTTTGTTTGTTTGTTCATTTGTTTTGGTTTTTAAATTCCCACATATAAGCAAAATCATATGGTATTTGTCTTTCTCTGTCTAATGTATTTCACTTAGCATAACAGCCTCTAGCTCCATCCATGTTGTTGCAAATGACAAGATCTCATTCATTTTTATGGCTGCGTCATATTCCACTGTACATATACCACGTCTTTTCTTTATCCATTTGTGAAATCTCTACTCTTTAAAATACTGATCCTTAGGGCACCTGGCAGGCTCAGTTGGAAGAGTGTGTGACTCTTGATCTTGGGGTCATGAGTCTGAGCCCCATGATGGGTGTAGAGATTACTGAAAAAATAAATAAATAACTTTAAAAAATACTGATCCTTACCCTTTGCAAAAGACAGTGAATGCTTATATCCATAAATGGACAGATCGTTTAAACAGAAAATCAGCAAGGGAACAATGGCTTTCAATGACACAAATACATGGAGGTTAAATAACATGCTACTAAACAATGAATGGGTCAACCAGGAAATAAAAAGAAATTAAAAAAAAAAATACATGGAAACAAATGAAAATGTTCCAAAACACAATGGTCCAAAACTTTTGGGATACAGCAAAAGCAGTCTTAAGAGGGACATATATAGCAACACAAGCCTATCTTAAGAAGCAAGAAAAGTCTCAAATAAACAACCTAACCTTCATCTAAAGGAGCTAGAAAAAGAACAACAAATGGAGCCACTAATGAAAGAAATAGAAGACGACACAAAGAAGTGGAAAGATATTCCATGTTCATGGATTGGAAGAACAAACATTGTTAAAATGTCAATACTACCCAAAGCAATCTACACATTTAATGTAATCCCTAACAAAACACCAACAACATTTTTCACAGAACTAGAACAAACAATCCTAAAATTTGTATGGAACCACAAAAGATCCTGAAGAGCCAAAGCAATTTTGAAAAAGAAAAGCAAAACTGGAGTCATCACAATTCCAGACTTCGAGTTACATTACAAAGCAGTAGTAATCAAAACAGTATGGTACTGGCACAAAAATAGACACAGGGATCAATAAAACAGAATAGAAAACCCAGAAATGAACCCACAACTATATGGTCAATCTTTGACAAAGGAGGAAAGAATATCCAATGGGAAAAAGATGGTCTCTTCAACAAATTGTGTTGGGAAAACTGGACAGCAACATGCAAAAGAATGAAACTAGACCACTTTCTTACACCATACACAAAAATAAATTCAAAATGGATGAAAGACCTAAATGTGAGATAGGAAACCATCAAAATCCTAGAGGAGAACACAGGCAGCAACTTCTTTGACATCAGCTGTAGCAACTTCTTACTAGATATGTCTCATGAGGCAAGGGAAACAAAAGTAAAAATAAACTATTGGAACTTCATCAAAATAAAAAGCTTCTGCACAGTGAAGGAAAAAATCAACAAAACTAAAAGGCAACCTATGGAATGGGAGATGTTCACAAATATATCTGATAAAGGGTTAGTATCCAAAATCTATAAAGAACTTACAAAACTCAACACCCAAAAAACCAAACAATCCAATTAAAAATGGGCAAAAGACATGAATAGACATTTTTCCAAAGACACACAGATGGTCAACAGACACATGCAGAGATGCTCAACATCACTAATCATCAGGGAAATGCAATTCAAAACTACAATGAGATATCACCTCACACAAGAAACAACAGGTGTTGGGGAGGGCGTGGAGAAAGGGAAACCCTCTTACACTGTTGGGGGGAATGCAAACCTGTACAGCCACTCTGGAAAAACAGTGTCGCCAAATTATGGAAACAGCCCCAGTGTCCATCAAATGATGAATGGAGAAAGAAGATGTGGTATATATATATATATACATATATATATATACACACACACACACACAATAGACTATTACTATTACTATTACTCAGCCATAAAAAGAATGAAATCTTGCCATTTGCAATGACATGGATGGAGCTAGAGAGTATAATGCTAAGCAAAATAAGTCAGAGAAAGACAAATACTGTATGATTTCACTCATACGTGGAATTTGAAAAAGAAAACAAACAAGCAAAAGGAGAAAAAAGAGAGAGAGAGGCAAACCAAGAAACAGACTCTTAACTATAGAGAACAAACTGATGGTTACCAGAGGGGAGGTGGGTGGGGGGATGGGTGAAATATGTGATGGGGATTAAGGAGGGCTCTTGTTGTGATGAGCACCCAGTGATGTACGGAGGTGTTGAATCACTCTCTTGTACACTGGAAACTAATATTACACTGTATGGTAACTAACTGGAACTTAAATAAAAACTTAAAAAAAAAAAAAGACAGGGAGTGATACGCCATGAAAGAGAGAATGGTTTTTGGTCCTATTCTCTCACAGAATCAAATGCTGCTTTCAAGATAATGGTAAAAAAAAAAAAAAAAAAAAGTCCTTAAACAATCAAACAAAAAATTTTTAAACATTCAGGGTCACCTGGGTGGCTCAGTCGGTTAAGCATCTGCCTTCAGCTCAGGTCATGATCCCAGGGTCCTGGGATCGAGCCCCGCACTGGGGTCCTTGTTCAGCCGGGAGCCTGCTTCTCCCTCTCCTCCTGGCTCCTGCTCTCTCTCACTATCTCTGTCACTATTTCTGTCTCTCTCTCTCTCAAATAAATAAATAAAATCTTTAAAAAATTGACATCTAGGGGTCCGGCTGTATACTCTTCAACTGTGCTTCTTCTGCCATCCCATTCCTGTTAGGCACAAATAGGAGTTGTCCCAGATGTTTCCCATTTGTTAATATGGAAAAGTTCCCCTCCCCCTCCCCGGCCCCCATCTCTCTAGTCTGTTCCAATCTGCAAGGGTGGGAAGGAGGAGAAAGGGGAGCAGGAGTGATGTCCTGAGGTCTGAGAGTGGCCCCCAGGCAACATGACAGAGGAATCAATAGGTCAAGGGCTGAAAATGAGACCTGAATTGCATGGTGGTCCTTGGTCTGCCAGAGAAAAGAAGAGTTCTGTCTTTTAGTTCAGGTGGTGTTATGCACACATGTGTATATTACATGTGTTTACAGGTGTGGACGTAGGTCAGTAGTCAAAAGGATAAGCTGAGTGCCCTGTGTGTGTAATCTGTGCACCCAGCCTCTACTGCAGCCAGGGCACAGCAGATCGACGAGGTTAGAACTGACCCAGATCCCTGACTCGGTGGGTGCACGACAGTGGGCAAGGTGAACAGATGAGCTTGGATCTCTTCATGTTCCCACAGAAGGGAGGGAGTAGTTCTGTCACACTGCTTTCTTTTTTGTTGTTGTTGAAGCAGAGATGACATACGATGTTACATTAGTTTCAGGTGTACAACAGAGTGATTTCACAGCTCCGTGTGTTATGCTGTGCTCAGCACAAGTACAACTACCCTCTGTCACCATACAACACTAGTACAGTACCATAGATGGTGGCAGTGTATTTTGGGGAGGAATAGGTTTCCATTGGTTGGAGCAAGAAAAAACTATGAGAAAGAGAAGATTAAAAGGACAGTGTGTTAGCAGCATTAGGCTCAGCCAGGATCTATTCCTGGAACTTCTCTACTTGTTTCCCTGCGATCCATGGCACAAGAGATTCCCCTTTGGGAACTTTCCGGAATATGTCCATGAGAAACCCCTCTCCCAAATGCTTTTCAGAGAATCCGTGAAGCTGTCTACAGAAAAGCATTCTTTGCGAGCAGAGTCATGAACCTGAAGTGAGTCTGTTGTAGGTGCTGGGAGGAAACCTCTCCATCCTCCCCTCCCAGGAGCAGGGCGTCTGCTCAGCATCTTCGGGAACCTGGACTCTCACTCCCATGGGTCAGGCCCTCCGCTCTGTAGCCTGAGAATTAGTGAGTCTGGCCACGCAGGCTGTGGGTTTTGAAATGTCTCTGTTGATAGATGAAAATCCTTCTTCTGATATGACTTAACTTTTACACCTTA
This sequence comes from Phoca vitulina, assembly GCF_004348235.1. Lineage (NCBI taxonomy): Eukaryota > Metazoa > Chordata > Mammalia > Carnivora > Phocidae > Phoca > Phoca vitulina. Next base: position 21,756,553 of record NW_022589717.1, on the reverse strand, counting down.
AGAACAAATTAACTGCCCCCCTCCTGAGGCTCGTGGGAGCCAGCGGGTGGTGGCCATGAGAATGTGCCAGGGGACCTTGAACTCCAGGCCGCAGCTGCTCTCTGGACTCCCATCACTGCTCTTCTCTGGAGCCTGGGTGAGCCGTGACCCCCCCTGACAGCTGACTCGGGGACTCCGCAGCAGCCATGCCAGGCCTCCCCCAGTCTTTGAGGCTGCTACCTTCCAGTTGACCTTCCCTGGCTCGCCTTCGCTTGGGGTCAGACTTGCACTGGGCTCTGACAGCTCTCCTCTCCGGCTCTCTCCCTGTTTTCTCTCATTCAGGCATTTCCCCCACCCCCCAAAAAAATCCTTACACGTTTGATATCATCTTAGTATCTGCTTGTCAGAGGACCTGGACTAACACACAATGTATTTAAGGGGATAAAAGGGTAAGTGTTAAAAAGATATAAATGGTCCTATGTCCTGAAAATATTAGAGAAATCCAAGTTAGATGTGACCAATTTACACAAAAAAGTTTCCAACTTCTATTGAACTTTTTTTCAAAGATTTTATTTATTTATTTGAGAAAGAAAGAGCACAAGAGGGGGGAGGGTCCAAGGGAGAAGCAGACTCGCTGCTGAGTAGGGAGCTCGATGCGGGGCTCGATTCCGGGACTCCAGGATCATGACCTTAGCCGAAGGCAGACGCTTAACCCACTGAGCCACCCAGGTGCCCCTACAGTGAACATTTTAAAATCTATTTGACCAAAGTTATCACAAACATTTGTAAAATCCTCATTTCAACATCAATTATGGAATGTAGAGTCAACAGTGATACGATGAAAGAATTTAGAATGGATCATTGAGTTGTTAAAAACCTGTACCAAAAATGATGTACAGAATAGTAAGAGGATGAGCAAATCATTATAATGCTAATGATGCTGTCAATAATACATGAACTCGCTAGCATTTGCTACTTCCCTGGCGCTGCTCTCGGTCTTTGTGTGTTACCTCCTTACCTCGTTAGTGTGCGCAAACACTGTACAGAGACAACTGGCTTTTCATATTTTCCGAGATGAGAGTTTCTACATTAATGCAATAAGTCGGTACATAAATATAAGAATGTATATATGCCCACAGATATCCTTTTACTGAAATTTTACTGCCTGTATAGAAATTAAAGTCTACGTATTTTGTATGTATGTGAAAATGACAGTCAACACAGAGCACAGTGCTGGCAAATAGTTTATTGGATGAATGAAACGAACAGTTATTGAAACAAGCATGTTTTGGGGCGCCTGAGTGGCTCAGTCAGTTGAGCGGCTGCCTTCGACTCAGGACATGATCTCAGGGTCCTGGGTTCGAGCCCTGCATCGGGCTCCCTGCTCAGTGGGGAGCCTGCTTCTCCCTCTGCCTCTGCCCCTCCTGCCCTTCCTGCTCGTGCTGTCTCTGTCTCTCTCTCTCTCAAATAAATAAATAAAATATTTTATTTATTTATTTTTTAAATTTATTCTTTTTTTTTTTAATGTTTTATTTATTTATTCATGAGAGTCAGAGAGAGAGAGAGAGAGAGGCAGAGGCAGAGGGAGAAGCAGGCTCCCCGCCCAGCAGGGAGCCCGATGCGGGACTCAATCCCAGGACCCTGGGATCATGACCTGAGCCGAAGGCAGACGCTTAACCATCTGAGCCACCCAGGCACCCATAAATAAAATCTTTTAAATAAACAAATAAAGAAAGCATGTTTTTCTTGTCATTAGAACCAGAAAAAATGTATTCTGTAAAGCAATGTTTCACAGACTAGTCTATTAGATTCCCTTCATGGTGATTACCTGGGGGTGCTTGTTGAGAATACAGATTCCTGAGAATCACTTTCCCAAACAGTCTGTTTCAGTTGCCTCAGGTGGGGCACAGGAATCTGCATTGTACCAAGGACCCTCAGATGAGTCTAATACACACTAGAATCTGTGTTTCTGCGAAGAGCTAGGAAGCAAAAATAGTTACTTTTGAAAATGATGGCTGCTTTTGAATTCAGATGTAGAGTTCAGTTATCTATGGGTTTACACTCACACTCTTCAAAAGAAAGGTAATTTTTTTTAGCCTGGGATGAGGGCCAGTCAGGATCCTGATCAGGCAGCAGGGGACATTAGCAGTGATGGGATCCCATTCCTCTGGGGATCAGAGAGGTGGCCACAGGGAATGTCCTCTCAACCCCGCAGCTGGGCCCATTTACCGTTTAGTCTGTGTTTCTGTTTGTACGTGAATTAAGCCAAAGTTGCAGGGCAAAAATACTCAGTCTGTTCTTAGCTGTGAGCTAAAGGACATGCCCAGCCAGAACTAATATCATAAATAAACAGGGTCAGCTAGGGGAGACAGTGAGGCCCTAAGACGCACTCACTATGGAAATCATTTGGGAGAATTTGAGGGTTCATGAAGAAAGATCAGGAAAGCAATTGTCCTAACACAATATTCTGAAGAAACATCAGAAAATGTATGTGCTCTTTTAAAAATATATATATGTATATATTTATTTATTTATTTATTTTAGAGAGAGAGCGTGTGCATGCATTGGGGGAGGGACAGAGGGCAAGGGAGAGAGAGAATCCCAAGCAGACTCCCCGCCGAGTGGGGGGATGGGGGACACGACACAGAGTGTGATCCCACAACCCTGAGATCATGACCTGAGCCAAAATGAAGAGTCAGATGCTTAACCCACTGAGCCACCGAGGTGCCCCAGAAAAATGTATGTGCTTTTAAGGAGATGTATATGTGTTTCCAAGCAGAGATAGAGTGCCTGCCTGAGGTAGAAAACTAAAACAAGGGGTATGTTACTTGTCCAGACATCTCTTCATTGCTGGGCTCACTAGTAGAAATATTGCCACTGATGAAACAAGGGGGCAAAGAAAGTATTTTTTGAAGGAGTTGAAAAAAAGTACAAAGTAAAAAAAGAGGGGGGGTGGGTAAAGACTAGACAAATGAAAGAACGAAGAAAAAAAATCTGGTTGCTTTAAGATTTTTGATTTTCAGATGTATCACTATCAACAGTTGCCCAGAAAGAACTGTGATCCTTCATTTTAATTGAATAATTTTCCATCCATCTTTTCTTCATAGATAAGGAAACAATACTGAGACATGTGATTGAATTGTAAGCATCTCCCTGCATCCTGTATATCCGATGGTTTAAGTTGAAAATCTAGGTCACAAAGGAAAACTTCTAGAGAGGAGTCCCCTGACTCACTAAACATACTTCTATTGAGAGGTGTCCCTTTCTAGGCTTTTTGAAAATAAATTGACTGCAAACATGGCATTTACAGCTCTGGCTACAAGCCTGAAGGAAAATTTACATTACTCTAGGGAGCAGTGCAGTGTTTGGCAGGGGCCTATAGGACAAATGGTACCACCGTAGGGCTGGAGGAAGTGCCGGCAGAGGCTACTGCCCCTGGGAATTACCTGGAGTGCTCTTATGGGAACTCATCGGGTCCATTTGGAACCTGCTTTAAAGTTCCTTGACAAAAATGACAGTGACAGTGGAGGCAGCTGTTTTTACTGTTATTTTGTACCCTGAGAAGCAGTAGTTGGAAACACAGGTACTTAGAGGGGCCAGGTAGAAACACATTCACATGAAGCAGGCCATGGTTAAGAGTACTAAGAGCTGCAAAGATACAGATGTAGGGATCCAAAGGGGCACGTGCACCCCAATGTTTATAGCAGCAATGTCCACAATAGCCAAACTACGGAAAGAGCCAAGATGTCCATCAACAGATGAATGGATAAAGAAGATGTGGTATATATATATATATGTATATGTGTATGTATATGTGTACATATATGTGTGTGTGTGTGTGTGTGTATATATATATATATATATATATATATATATATATATATATATAATGGAATATTATGCAACCATCAAAAAAACCCCGAAATCTTGCCATTTGCAACAACGTGGATGGAACTAGAGGGTATTATGCTAAGTGAAATAAGTCAATCAGAGAAAGACAAGTATCATATGATCTCACTGATATGAGGAATTCTTAATCTCAGGAAACAAACAGGGTTGCTGGAGTGGTGGGGGTGGGAGGGATGGGGTGGCTGGGGGATAGACATTAGGGAGGGTATGTGCTATGGTGAGCGCTGTGAATTGTGTAAGACTGATGAATCACAGACCTGTACCTCTGAAACAAATAATACATTATATATTAAAAAAAAAAAAAGATAGTAGGAAGGGAAAAATGAAGGGGGGGAAATCGGAGGGGGAGACGAACCATGAGAGACTATGGACTCTGAGAAACAAACTGAGGGTTCTAGAGGGGAGGGCTGTGGGGGGATGGGTTAGTCTGGTGATGGGTATTAAAGAGGGCACATATTGAATAGAGCACTGGGTGTTATACGCAAACAATGAGTCATGGAACATTACATCAAAAACTGATGATGTAATGTATGGTGATTAACATAACATAATAAAATAAAATAAAAAGAAGAGCTAAAATCCAAAAAAAAAAAAAAAAAACCAGTACTAAGAGCTGCAGAAAACCATAGAGCATGGGTTCAGTCTGAAAGCTCACAAATCTACATCTGCTAACCAGGTCATCTTCCCCATCCTCCCTGTCTGATTCTCAGGTGCAGGAATGATGGAGAAAATAACATGATCATGTTAGGAATCCTATACCATCCAAATCACACTGCACCCAGACCATTACTTTGTAAATTCTGAGGCCAAATCAAGATGACATGCATTCCTAGGTTTTCTTTTTCCTCTCTTCTTTCTATCCCCATATTTTCACTTATCTCTTAAATCAGCATATTAAGACCTAGTTATGAACATCCACCATATGCAGGTAGGCACTGTATGAATCTCTAAAGAATGAAATAGAGTCTCTGACCTTGGGGAAATTTAGAATGTCCTAGAGAAGGCAAGAAATAAACAAGAGAAAAAGCAATATGGAATACATAACCCAAGAGTTTTCTCCAGGTGGTTAGCAAATGTGTTACTATGACTCCAGAGGAATTACAGATCAAAGTGAATTGAACTGCAGTGCTCTCAAATTTCTTGAACAAGATGTGACTTGAAAGCCTTGAAAAGGAAGTAAGATTAACTAGTCAGAGGGGAAAGGCTAGGAGAGGCGAGTTTCGGTGATAGGTACAGTGTGCAGAGGAATACAAGTAGGTCAAGATTTTACCTTTCCTTTGACCCAAACTCTAAGTTACCAAAGATGATTGGAAAATAACTGGAAAGTGTCGGGGGAGACATTGTCCTGACTGAATGGAGAGAAGCTTTTCTTGTCCTTGTATTATGGAAAGTCCTCATGAGTGTGTGTTGCTCATTGTCGATCCTGGATTACTAAATGCTTTGTGGCCCTGGCCTGGGATTATGCCAAGGAAAGCACGACCTCTACATTCTGGAGGAGGGATTGAGTCTTCTACGGGATATCAGGTAGCATAACCTTTGACTGAAAATAACAGAAAACACAATTCAAAATGAACACATCATCTCATGTAACAAGATGTACAGAGGTTGGGAATATTCTCCAGGGTTGGTTAATGCAGGGACCTGACAACATCATCAAGACCGAGGTTCTCCCCAGTTTTCCTCTCTGCCATGCTCTGAGCATGTTACCTTTGTCCTCAGATTAGCTCTCTTGATGGCTCCAAGATGGTTACAGCAATCCCAGGTGTCCCATCAAGACATGAAAAAGTCCCATGATGGAAGATAACATCTCCTCTGTGCGTTTTTTTAAAAGTGAGGAAATATTTCTCATAAAACCTCCAATAGACCTTCCCTAATGTATATTTGCTAAAATTGGGTCATATGTCCCCTTAAAAACCAATCATTGTTCGGAGAACTGTGGCTGCTACCAGACTAATGAGGATTTATCTCTGAGCCACATGGGAGGAGAGAGGGACACCAGACAAACAAAGGCTCCGTTGGGAGAAAAGAAAAAGAAAAGAAGGAGGAGGTGGAGATGAGGAGGAGAAGGAAGAGGAGGAGTCCGCTAGGTAGATGTAGCTTTCAAATCTGTCCCCAAATTCTTTGATACTCTTCCTGTTTCAAGAAGTTGAACCTAATTCTCCTCTCCTTGAGCATTGCACCACCCGAGCAGCCAGAGAGGCCCACGGAGCAGGGAAGCGAGGCCCCTGCCAACAGCCAGCTGAGTACACCAGCTTGGACGTGGGTCCTCCACGCCCGCTCAAGCCTTCAGGTGCCTGCAGCCCGCCCCCCACCCCGGCCCCCGACAGCCTGACTGCAAGTAAATGGGACACCCCGAGCCAGGACTACCGAGGCCCGCCTCTTGAATTTCTACCCACACAAATTGCGAGACAATAACTGTTTGTTGTCTGAAACCACTAAGTTTGAGATAATCTGTAACTTACAGGTAACCAGTCATGGCGGGTATTTCTTCGGGTAAGTGGAGTATTCATTTTGTGCATGGAAATCACACCATGTCTTCAGAATGTTTGACTAAAGGGAGAAAAGACTGCCTTGAGCCATTGGATGAAGTGGAAAGTATTTGGATCTAGAAATCCATAGAATTCTGGCCTTGCCTCTGTCACTAAGAAACCTTAGAAGTCATTTTACTTCTCTTGATCTTGTGCTCGTTATCTCTAACTGAAGGAACCGGGCTAACTGCTATCTGATGCCTCGTCCAGCTCTCGAACGTCATGTGTGAAATGCTTGCATTTTACTGTTTTAGGTTGTATGGCCCAGCATTAAGAACCCCAGATCCAGAATTAGGCACCTTGGATTTAAATCCTGGTACAGTCACTCGTGAAATAATTGTTCTCAGATGAATGATGTTACCATCTAAAGCCTCAATTTCCACACAGGTTGATTGAAGGGATTAAATAAGAGAAGGCAGGTAAAGCTCTTAGCATGTGGTAGCACTTAGTAAGTACTCAGTAAGTGCAGACAATTGTTTTCTCTATTAGACCAGCACATTTTTAAAACAAACTTTTGAAATGACAGAGCTGTATTTTTTATGTACTTTATAGATAGTTTATAATCCAGATGTGAAGTGCACTGTATAGAAACTTGGAGCATACTTTTATTATTTTTAAAAGAATAGAAATTTACATATGGGGTATTGCCTTATAATTTACTGCTGGATCATGAAGTCAACTCCAAATTACAATCTCATCCCTATAGGAAAGTACATTCTGCTATAGAATAGCAGAAAATAGAATGATAGAAATAGAATGATCTATTTTTATAGGTGTTTCTAGGAATGCTTCACAGTGGAAAGTTAGGTGGGCCATACTTCCTTGACTCTACCACACAGCAAAGCCTGTGGTTGGTACTCCATTTTATTTGCTTAAGCTGGATTTTTTATTAGTATCAAGATTAATAAAACTCTGAGTCAGTTTCTGCTCGTGCCTTGGGGTCCGCTCATTAATAATTAAGTTCATTGTGCACTAGGAGCTCTGGGCTTGCTTCTGCCGGTTTGGAAATCTCTTTTCTCAGGTCTCCCTGATTTGAGCTGCTGGCTGGATGGACAATCAGCAGCCCTCTGGCAGGTTGCTGCCTTCCTTGTTCCTATCCAGAACACTAAGCTCCCGTTGGCCCAGGTCAGTTTTCTGGGACGCGTTTCCAAAATCAATACCTGATGTCTCTGTTTGCTCTGGCACCTGCTGTTAACTCGGGCAGTGGCAAACGGGGTTAAAAATTCTGAGCTTTCCATCTTGCTGTTATATAGCCAGGGTCACCTGAGGCTCCAGACAAACTCTCCAGCTGGAAGCACAGAGTATTCTGGGCAGAATTCCTTGCCATTGGGCATGTGCTGGGCCTGGCAATCAAGGGTCAAGTAGGAGTCCAGTTTCCTATACTTTTTGGTTTTGAATTTTCTAATAAAGTTTTGTTTTATGGGTTAAGGTTTAAAAATGCAAAATAATTTCTGTTGTTTCTTTTCTCTATAATTTTTTGCTGTCACTAATTCCGTTAGAGCCACAAAACTGTCAGCCAGAAGCCTATTGTTCTACTATCCATCTTAATGGGACTATACTCTAAACACCCTTGATTTACCTTTTTGTAATCTGGAAGCATGCATTACTTGATCAAATTTCTATCTTCAACCAGTTTATTGCTGCTATTCTCTTGTCCTTATTCTTCCTGCCTTAGGTTTCTAGACTAGAATCCCGATTTTTATACAACAGTATCTAGGTGGTGCTTCGGCATTCCCTTCATTATTTTAGATGCCCACCTGCCTCAGGATCTGCACCTGCTTGTTTATCTTACATATTTTACATACCATTTCTCTTTTATCAGGCAAAACCATGCTCTTTACGGGAAAACATGCACTGTGCTTTACATATATTGACAGTTTCCAAATCCTGACATCTAGTCTCCTAATCTCAGTGTTGCATAGTTTTTAGGAAATTCAGAAACAGACTTGTTTGTATAAAGAATGAATCTGTTTTCTGTGATATTCAGGAAATTTAAAACCATACACCTTGAGATTCCCTTATTGTAACTGTATTCAAATTTAATATTTGACACAATCAACAGAGTGAAAAAGCAAATGATGGAATGGGAGAAAATATTTCCAAATCATATATCTGGTAAGGGGTTAATATCTAAAATATATCAAGAACTACAACTCAACAACAGCAATAAACAAATCACCCAATTTAAAAATGGGCAAAGAACTTGAATGGGCCTTTCTCCAAAGATGATATACGAATGGCCAACAACTATATGAAGGATGCTCAACATCATTAATCATTAGGGAAATGCAAATCAAAATCACAATGATCTATCCCCTTTACCCATTAGGATGGCTGCTATAAAAAAAAACAGAAAATATCAAGTATTGGCAAGGGTGTGGAGAAACTGGAACTCTTGTGTACCATTGGGTATGTAAAATGATACAGTCACTATGGAAAACAGTGTGGTGGTTCCTCCAAAAATTAAAAATAGAAGTACTCTAGCAAGTCCACTACTGAGTATGTGTGTATATGGATATATATATATAGAGAGAGAGAGAGAGAGAGAGAGAGAAAGAGAGATACATACACACACACACACACATATATATGTATCCAAAATAATTGAAAACAGGATCTCAAAGAGATATTTGCACACCTATGTTTATAGCAGCACTAGTCACAATACCTAAGAGACGAAGCAACCCAAGTGTCCATTGAGAGATGAATGGATACACAAAATGTGGTCTTTACATCCAATGGAACATTACTCAGCCTTAAAAGGGAAGGAAATTCTGACACATGCCACAACATGGATGAACTTTGAAGATATGATGCTAAGTGAAAGAAGCCAGTAACAAAAAGACAAATACTGTATGATTCTAGTATATGAGGTATCTAAAGTAGTCATATTCATAAAAACAGAAAGTAGAATGGTGAAGCCAGGGGCTGGGGGAGGGGAAATGGGGAGCTGTTGTTTAGTAGGTATAAAGTTTCAGTTTTGCAAGACAAAAAAGTTCTGAACATTGGTTACACAACAATGTGAATACACTTACTGAACTGTGCACTTAGAAATGGTTAAAATGATAAATTTTATATTATGTGGTTTTTACTACAATAAAAAATTGATATCTGTGTTTCACATATCTGCAGTGCATAATATGCATAAATTTTTTCTTAGGAATGTCATGTCTTAGTGGGGGTCATATCTACTTACCCAGGTTTATAGCCAAACGAACTTGGCCCTCCACTTCTAACCAGTATCTCAGCCAAGACAGGCATAAGATAAGATACCAACACCCGAAAGTAGCTAATTATTGATGATGACCTTGTGGCACTAAATATATATTTTTATTGAATACCACCCAGTGGGGAATTATAAGAGTTACTTCCCCCTTTTTTCCTTTGAGCTAGGGAAATGGGGCTGGCCAAGGAAGAATAAAGCTCTGAAGGGGTGGAGCATTGTTGGACCTCTGTATTGTGTAGTTTCCATGGTGGGCATTTCTAAGTGTACAAGATGGCAGTGGAGATGCACGTGTGCCGTGCTTGCCAGCCCAGCGTAGAGGCTATATGGCTATATGGCCGACCACTAGCAGGAAGAGGAGGAAGACTGTTTCTTGCCTGCAGAGCCCTTCAAAATGGGGTATATATAGAGAGGTTCAGCAGATGCATGGGCAGGAAAAGTATGCTTTGCAAAGGGAACCATAGAGCAGTCATGTGGAAGTGTGAAACACTGGGTGCTATTTAGTGAACATACGAGGACTCATCAAAGGATGAGTGATGGGAATGAATACACCTTAGTCTTTTTTATATCCACAGTTCTTGACAATAAGTTCTGTTGAACTGAACTAGTCTCAAGAACTTGAAAATATTTAGATGTGTATGTGTCGGGTTGAAGAGGAAAATGTTGGGACGGTTTACAAATACACACACATATACATACAAAAAGAAAGATTATTAGCTAAAGAAAAATCTAAACACTATAGTCTGCTAAGCTAACTCACCTGGTGAGAAGTCTGTTGGTAATTATTTTTCCAAATCACATTCATGTTCCCTTTGTTTCTTCTAAGACACTAATATCGATTTTTCATAGGAATCTCAGGTCGTTTGAAAGGCACAGTAAGTATTTCAATGAAACAAAAGGCACTACAGCAATGCCAAGAGCTTCTACCATATTAGGCTACAGCAAAAGCATCAAGAGCAAAGGTTAGGGGTTATAATGGGAAAGGAGTTTTCTTTCCAGAAGAGCTGAGAGAAGTAATTGTCTTCATAACCTGATCATTTGGACTCAGAAGAACACATGCCAGGAAAAGGTCAAGAGAGTTGAAGATGAAAGCCAAACAGAAAGGTGTAAGGAAATAGCTGCTTGGCCCACAAGGAGCATCTGCTGTACCAGCTGCCTCCCCTCCTGCCTTACAGGCAGTCCTCCAGAACTACCCAGTTCAGGGGGCTCAAGGGCCCCTGATGAATGTTCCTTACTTTTTAAAAAAGATTTTATTTGTTCATTTGACAGAGAGAGAGAGAGTGACAGAGGGAACACAAGCAGGGGGAGTGGGAGAGGGAGAAGTAGGCTTCCTGTGGAGCAGGGAGCCCGATGCGGGGCTCGATCCCAGGACCCTGGGATCATGACCTGAGCCGAAGGCAGACACTTAACCAACTGAGCCACCCAGGAGTCCCTGTTGAGTACATTTAATTTAAAAAATTTAAAGGGAAAATTACAGTAATTTTATGTCTAAAATCATTTAATAATGGTATTTCTAGAATTAATCTATTCTCTTTAAAAATACTGGTTCTTATTAATGCCTATTAATACTCTTTTAAAATTACTATTCCTTTTTAAAAAGATTTTATTTATTTATTTGAGAGAGAAAGAGAGAGAGAGAGATCATAGCAGGGGAGAGGGGCAGAGGGAGAAGCGGACTCCCCACTGAGCAGGGAGTCCAATGCGGGACTCGATTCCAGGACCCTGGGATCATGACCTGAGCCGAAGGCAGATGCTTAACTGACTGAGCCACTCAGGTGCCCCCCCGATGAATTTTACAGGCCTTAAAGACCCATCTCCATGTGTGTGTGTGTGTGTGTGTGTGTGTGTGTGTGTTGGTTCCAGGGCTACCAGAGTGGACATTCTCCTGACTCATGGAATCTGTGCCACTCACCATTTCTCAATCCTCCAGTAAGTGCTCGGAAGCCATTATAGCACCCCCAACTCCACACTTGGGGAGAAAGCGTTGGTCTAAAATAAGGGGATAGACATCTCCGTGATGCTTGCAGAAGCCATCAATGAAACCCCAATGGAGAGTGTTTCTGTTTAGCCATGACCTTTCTAACAGAATAACTTCTGAGAGTTTTTAAAAATAAAATCAACCCCACCTTTTACCTCTCTTCCCACCAGTCCTCCTAGCTGATAATCTGATAAACATTCTGCAGGAGATCCAGCCTGTTCCAGCATAGCTGTCCACTTCTCTCCTTCACATCAGGTATGTAAAGTTTATCTTAAGTTGAGAAAACTCAGATTGAGATTAAGTGCTGGAATTCCTTCTTGCAATGCCTCATTTTGGCTTCTCCACTGTTTCTGTGAGCCTCACGGCTTCCCTGCAGTGCGGTTGTTGCAAATTTTAGACTTTTGAGGGTGTCGCACAGGGGGGTTTGAATTGGATTGGAGGAACTTAAAATAGTTTCCATGGGCATGTTCCCACTTTTTCTTTGTTGAAAGAACTAGCAGCATATTTGTGCATGTCGAGTCAGAAAGCAAAGACAGAATCATTTATAATTGTTCTTGTTGCTCTTTTTTTTTTTTAAGATTTTATTTATTTATTTGACAGAGAGAGACACGAGAGAGGGAACACAAGCAGGGGGGAGTGGGAGAGGGAGAAGCAGACTCGCCGCTGAGCAGGGAGCCCAATGCGGGACTCGATCCCATGACCCTGGAATCATGACCTGAGCCGAAGGCAGACACTTAAAGACTGAGCCACCCAGGCGCCCCTGTTGCTCTTGATCACATAGTAAATGTGGCAAAACAGAGGATGTTGACAAGACATAATCATTTTGTGTCTCCTATTGGTCCATAGTTCTCTGGAAGCAATATCTGTGTTTGATTCATTTTTGGCATCTTACAAAATTATTTAAATTATCAAATTATAAAAAAAAAATATATGAACTAGGTAAATAATATCAATAAGAAATAATAAGCCCTGGGTATCCTAAGGTTGTTAGCTTTTACCCAATATTGTGCAAGGCAGTTCCTAGTGGGAACTATCCCCACTGGGATATTATTTTCATAAACTTGCCTATCTGCCCCTCAACATTGGAAGAAAAGGATCTGATAATCAGAAGTGTTAACCCTCTCTGAAAAATGTAAAGATTTTTGTCATTTATTCTGAATTGTCTTCTGTGTTCAGCAAGCTGTTTTGAGAAGCAAGTTGTATTTCTCAATCTGAAAGAAAATTCGGCATTACACACTAGCCTTTGGGAGTGAACATCTACTGATCTCTTGGCCCAACAGCAGTGGGTCAGGAATTTTGAGCTGCTTTTCCAGGAGCAGTAATGGATTTGCATAGATCCATCTACATTCCCACACTCATACATTTCCCCTATCACCATTGTGCTAAACAATTAATTAAAAGCATTTTGAGGCAGGGCGCCTGGGTGGCCCAGTTGGTTGAGCACCTGACTTTTGGTTTTGGCTCAGATCATGATCTCAGGGTCATGAGATCCAACCCTACATGGGGTTCTGTGCTCAGCATGGAGTCTACTTGGGATTCTTTCCCTCTCCCTCCCTCTCTTCCCTTCCCCTGCATTCATGCATGGGTGCTCTCTCTCTCTCTCTCATAAATAAATAAATAAGTAAATAAATAACATCTTTTTTAAAAAGAAAAAGCATTTTGAGGCAATGGCTGGACTTAGGGGTACCCCCTGGGCAGTTAGACAAGATCAATATAATTCACCTTTCTGACAATTGAACTTGTAGTCATGACCGCATCAGCCTCATGTTCTAGCAAATAATGTCCTTTATATAAATGCATAATGCATTCCTTACCTTTCCATGAAATGACGTATATGAAAGGATACCAATACGCAAATATATGTCATGCAAAGATTTAGGCGTGTGTTTGAGCATGTATGTATAATAGCAATTTCCGTGACTATATCTAAATTCTGGTAATCTGATTTGTTCTAAAAACTTCTTGGTTCTTAACCACATGCCCATCAATGACTCTCTTAAACAGAGACTCAGTCCTTTGAGGAGGCCAGAACAACAGTCCTCTCTTCCATTAATGCTTCTCTGAGGCTATCAGCTCCCTGCCCTGAGCTCCCCTTCCCAGACTCCTTCTTTCTTCCCTCCCTCCTTTCTCCCTCCCTCTATCTCTACTTTCCTCCCTTTCTTTCTTCCTTCTTTCCTCCCAGCACAAATAGTGTTGAACCACTGTTGTAGTCACTGACTATAGGGTGAACAAAATCCCTGAGAGAGGAAATGGCGAGATTAACCAGTCTGTTCCAGGAGGGCCTCATTGAGTAGACAACAAATACCTGAAGAAGGTGAAGGAGTAAGCCCCAAAGCAGAGTCCTTGTATTGAAAGCCAAAACTGAATGGCCCTTTAGAATAAATGGCAGAGCCTTTTACTTGGCTCTGTGGTGCTCAGTGAGTCAGTTATGCATCGAGAAGTATCCAGTGACCTATCTTTGGCAGAAAGACAAAAAATGGAAATCTGAGTCTACCCCTTCTTCCCCTGATTGAATCCTCAAAGACAATGGTGAAGACTGTGGAGTCATCTCCACAGAAAGAGAATTTATCAGACAAGGAGGTGAGATGAGTCCTATAGACATGGGTCTAAAGCCTGAATAGCCCTCCCTTTCACACAGCACCCCACAAAACTCAAGGGTGAAATTAAATTCTTTCATACAGGAAATAGTCTTACTTGGCACCAGGCACAAGTATCTTAAACAAGAGGGAGAAAGAGAGAAAACTTGAACAGAATCTACAGAGGAGAATGTAGGTTTTCCTGAGCAAGTCCAGATATGCCCACAGCAACCAGAGAAACTCAGATGAGGGCCACAGATGAGGTCTGTTTGCCTGTATGGGCCAGATGTGCAGATGTTAGCAAGCGAGCCCCTCTAGGAGAAGGAAGGCAACCATACCACTGCTGCCATCAATATTTAATATTTAACAACATTGGTGAATGACTACTGTATTCTAAATCCTGTGATAAATGCTATAAATGCAAACATAAATAAAACACAGTTCTTGTCAGGTTTGGATGAGCTCGGCCACCACACATTTATATAGTTTCCCACCAAACTGCACTGAATACCTTTAACTACCCATCTTTGGTTTAGTCCACTTAGAGCTATGTCATCGCAAATTAGAATAGTAGAAGGTATAATGTCTGTGTCAGATATATATAACCTGAATGGAAGATTAAATCCAGAAAAAGTGGGTCTTACATCCCAAAGGTCTGATTATTTTATAAATAACAAAGGGCAAGAAAGCCTCTATTGTATTTTTGCTTGGCCTCAACATGAATATCATAGTGAATATTTTAAGTTAATATGTGAATGTCCAGTGCAGTTATCACCTTGAATCAGGAAGAGGGCTGATAACCATGTGTTCTGGGAAGAATGTCCTTTTGGACCCAACAGTAGCTTTCTTGAGCCACTTCTACTTCAGAGCACCCATTTCCCAGCAAAGGCCAGAATCAAATCTCATAACCAGAACACAGCCAAAGAAGGACGTCAAAAGACTTCCTACTTTTGCACACATGCCAGATGATATTCATGGCCTTTGGGGAGAAAAAACACTTCCTATTCCTTGTAGGTTCACTGCCTGGAACTCTATAAATTAGATGGACAAAAGACAGATTAACAAGAGAAAAATAGAAGTTTATTAATGTGTACATCATGTATACACATGGGAATATTTGGCAATGAGTAACTCAAAGGGGTGGTTAGAACTTGGGCTTATATAGCATCTTAACAATTTTAGAGAACTGACAAGACATTTTTAGAGAACTGACAAGACAAAGGAAAACAACTTTGTTTCTCAGATGGCAAATTGTAGGAAGCTAAATATATGGGTGAACTAATGGAAGGACTGTTTAGGAAGATTTGTAGATTCCTCTGGTGCTATCTCTGGACTGATAAATGCCTAGAGTTGTTTCTGGTGATTAACTTCTGTCCTTCTTAATAGAGAAGGTAAAGGGCACACATTTATAAATTTACATCACACTTTTAGGTAAATAGAAGGGAGACAGAGCTTTTTTTGGTATCTGCTTCTTGACTGCTTTCAGCTCAAAATAATCCTTATACCAAAGTGGCATATGCTGGATGGCACATTGTGCTATCCTTTATATTGTCATACTCCTACAATTATGACCCCATGACCAACTGAGTAGTTTTCCCACCTCAACAAAGAATTCAACCCATTTGTAAATATATTTGCTGAGTTCTGGGTTTCCAATACTTGCAAACAACACAAACCAAAAACACCATCTTGCCTAAATTTCCAGCACACCAGCAAGTAACAAGGAGCTGTGTACATTCACCTAATTATAGTCAAGTCTTGATTATTGCACTAAATGGACTAGTTCTGTGAGTAACCTTAAATGGCATGTCTAAAACTATTCCTATTTGACTTCAAAATATGTTCTGGAGTGAATGGCACTTGACAATAGAACTAGCTGATATTCTAGTAACAAATTCTATTTGAATTTATTTCAAAGATAGCAGTGAATATTTACTAGGAAGATCTGATTCCAAAACTTCTTAGTTTCCCAAACTCTCTTGATCAACCCTTCCCAATACTCTATTCTGTGTTCTCTCACTGAATGTTGAATTGCTTTTCCTGAAACTTTTCTAGAATAAGGGGGACAGTGAAGTCCTTGGGTATCAGAATTCCCCCACCTACGAAATAAATAGAAGAAAATTAGATATTGACCAGCAAAACATCTGCTGTCAGCAGTGAGAACCAATATAAACTAACAATGACCATTTCTGATAGACTAACAGAAACAAAAGAAAAGAAAGTTTTCAAGATTTGTTCTGGTTTAGCAAAAAGGGATATAGAATCAGATAATCAGAAAGTGCCTTGCTTTATTTTTTTTAAATTTAATTTTATTATGTTATGTTAGTCACCGTACATTACATCATTAGTTTTTGATGTAGTGTTCCATGATTCATTGTTTGTGTATAACACCCAGTGCTCCATTCAATATGTGCCCTCCTTAATACCCATCACCAGGCTAACCCATCCCCCCACCCATCTCCCCTCTAAAACCTTCAGTTTGTTTCTCAGAGTCCATAGTCTCTCATGGTTCATCTCCCCCTCTGATTCCACCCCCCTTCATTTTTCCCTTCCTACTATCTTTTTTCTTTTTTTAACATATAATGTATTATTTGTTTCAGAGGTATAGGTCTGTGATTCATCAGTCTTACACAATTCACAGCGCTCACCATAGCACATACCCTCCCCAGTGTCTATCCCCCAGCCACCCCATCCCTCCCACCCCCCACCACCCCAGCAACCCTCAGTTTGTTTCCTGAGATTAAGAATTCCTCATATCAGTGAGATCATATGATACTTGTCTTTCTCTGATTGACTTATTCCGCTTAGCATAATACCCTCTAGTTCCATCCACATCAGTGCAAATGGCAAGATTTTGTGGTTTTTGATGGCTGCATAATATTCCATTGTATATATATACCACATCGTCTTTATTCATTCATTATGTTGTTGGACATCTTGGCTCTTTACAAAGTTTGGCTATTGTGGACATTGCTGCTATAAACACTGGGGTGCATGTACCCCTTCGGATCACTACATTTGTATCTTTCGGGTAAATACCCAATAGTGCCTTGCTTTATATTAGCTGTTTGACTTTGGGCAAGTTACCTAAGCTCTCTGATCTTCAGGTTTTTTTCCCTTCTATAAAATAGGAAGAATAATCCCCACTTTTGCACACTGTTGTGATGATTAGACATCTCTAACAAATTACCTCGTTTGGTGACAACGAGCAATAGCTCCTAGAACAGCACATAGTAAGCATTCAGTAAATACTTACTGAATGAATGGCAGCTATAACAACAACAAGATAATATATAATAATAATATGTAAAGGAAGAAGAATATATAAAATAAAATTATTATAACTCTTACATTTTTATTCAATTCAAAACTAACCTGGGTGACTGCCATTTGGGGCAGAGGACACTAAAAGACAAATAACTTTATTTTAATACTCAGAGGATTAATTCCAACCTCTGCAGGAGAAATAGATTATCCAAAACTGTGGTGTTTAATAGTTATTGCTGAAAGAATTGGAATTTTTAAAGAATTCCAGGAAACCAGAGGCTTCTAGGTAATACATTAATTATGGGTAAAGGAATCACCATTCTCTGATGTGAGGTTGATTCTCTAATGTTAAAATAAGGTCGTAGACTTTCCATTACCTTAACTTAAACTGACCTCTTCTAATGAGAAAGCCAAGTATGACTCAGGGAAACCCTGAAGGCTTGGCTAGTGAGAAAGTGTCTCTTTCCGCTGTTGATGTAGATCTCTTGTATGAGTTTGAACTTCTAGCTGCTTTACTCTGCTCTGGGTCTGCTTCCTAAAAAAAATATTATTCTTTGGCCTTTTCTTTATTCCAATCTTAATTTCATTTGGGTATTTACTGCTTACTTCCCTGAGATTTATGTAACCAGCATGGTGTACATATGTGTACCTCAGCATGTTTTAGTCTCTTGATTTTTCTATTTAATAGAATGCATGTTACTTCTACTCCTTATATAGAATTGGGGTGACCCTCAGCCCAGTGCAGAGTACCATGAGCTTGTCCTAATCTATTATCTGAGTGTAATCTTTGAGCTTCCTCATGACAATAATTGCTAGTCCAGAGATCCATCTTTCTTCTTCTAATAGACCTCTTCATTAGGCATTCAGAAGTCCCACCATGCACAGGAGTGACTTGAGAAGGCAGGTCAAGTTGAAGCTACACTAAGGTCTGTGGCACAGGAGCTTTGACTGCTACATGGAAGCTCACCTTAGAGAGTCACAGCCAAAAGGTAGAACTGGGGAAGTCCTTGATTGTAGTAACCAAGGGCCCTATGGATCAGGGTTACAGTGGAGAGGTTTTCAATCAAACTAGCCTGGACCCACCTACTTAAAGCTCTTTTACTTCTCTATTGCTTCATAGAGCTGAGTCTTCACAAGTTCTGGCTCCAGAGAAACAGTGTACTAAAAGCTGAGAGATCTGGAGTGAGAGGCATCTCCGAACACTTGTGTTGAATCTTCTGTGACCAAAGCAAGACGTTAAAGAGATGCCTACACCCTAGAAGCTATCTCCAGAGCAGTACTCAGCTCACTGGAGGAGGCACTGTTTTCTACTCCTATCACTGCTCTTGGCTCAAAATCAAGGCCTTTCACAGCTGTTCCTATAGGGAAAGGCCATTCCCTGCATCTCATCCATTATAGGACCCTCACGTCCTGAGATTTCTGATCCCGAAGATCTCCGGGCGATTAAACTTCTTCGGTTCATGCAGAGTCACTTCTCAGAATGCAGCATGGCCCCAAGAATGTTGGCCAAAAAGGAAGTTCCCACCTTTTTCTGCAGGGATGGCCTTATAACTTTTCAAAGACACTTAAAACATCATAGTTCTGGTTACACTCTTCTCCCAGAATAACATCCAGCTCACCCTGCACTTAAATGACTCAGTAAGGCCACTTAAGTGACACTTCTCAAAACAAGGAAAATCTTTTCAAAGTCACACTGCCCATCAAGACAATGGAGTCTATTCACACCACACTTACGTAAGTGAGGAGACCACTTAAGTGATTCTTCTCCAAACAATAGTGATCTGTTTCACTGCATTTTTTGCCCCACGTTCATTATATGCTAAAACAGATGCCAACTTCTGTCTTTGAAAATGCTCAGATTAATTGCAAAATGAGGCATCAGTTTGGTAGGGTGACCACCACAGATGTCCTGATGCTCTGTTGCTTTACTTCTCACTTGCATTCAGTATGTTAGCTTCTAAATATACCTATGCCTTTACCTTCAATCAGTAAAAATGACAGCATGTTTAAATATATGAATATGTATTTATACACACATGCACACACACACACAATGTTGATATCTATATCTCACTGCAAAAATCTAAACTGTAGTTTCCTCTTGCTTTCAAAAGCTGCCTGAAAACCATGATCTTAACTGTATTTGATAGAATATATTTTAGGAGTAAAGCTATATGTCAGCTTAAGAGTTAATGTTATGATATATTTATCTAAGTTCCACATGCTAAGGAAACCTCAATCATATTTTACTTTATTTTGTTAAATATTTATTTATTTATTTTGGAGAGAGAGAAAATATGAGCAGGGGGAGGGGCAGCAGGAGAGAATACCCAAGCAGACTCCCCACTGAGCATGGAGCCTGACACAGGACTCGCTCCCACAACCCACAAGCTCATGACTTGAGCAGAAACCAAGAGTTGGACACTCAACCAGCTGAGCTACCCAGATGCCCCTCAGTCATATTTTAATAGAAAGTTGGGGGTTATGGTAGAATCCCACCATAATATGACAGGTAGGGTCCAAAAAGGCTTACTATAGACTGTGTAACATACAGAGTTGCATTACCTTGAGGTAATAAAATTACCTAGCCTGCCAGTCAGGAGTTATCTTAGGGAATTCTTAGTGTGATCCAAATCCATCCAGATCCCTGCAGCATTTTGGAGCCCTTTGGTGCGATCCCACCTCTGACGGCTCCAACAAGCCTAAATACCAGTGAGGATGGTTCTGGGTCTCACGTTGGCTGGGATTTCCACAACTGTGAAAGTGACTCCAGGAATTTCATTTTGTGGTGAAAGCTGTTCCATCAACCCAACTTGCGAGACTGAACCAATGGAATATTGCAGACCTATTCTCTGGATCTCTGCTTCCCAATTGGGATTGCCACCTGTTTGCCCATCAAACTTCATGTTCCCCTCCATAGTTTCAGCCTACTTCATATGACTTAGGAACATTAACCCACTTGCACTTGGAAATGGGGATTGGATCATAGGCAAAGGTGCATTGTCCTGGGGTATGTTATGATGGGGTTTTACCCTACTATAGCCCTGTGTGCCTGTATTCCTCATCCATTTCCTAAGCTCCCACCTAAGAGCAGAGGCAAATAAATATTTTTAAAGTCATTGTAGAGCTTCTTTTATTCCACAGTCCACAGTAATACATGTGATCCCACAATAAACCAATAATAGCAGGGCCAAGAATATATGTCAAGCGTGTGGGTCCCATGAATAATAACTTACACCTTTTGATGGCCGGTACAATACTTAGCTTTAAAGAGGAATGGGTGGCCCCCTGCTCTTCAAAAGCTCCTGAAGTCATTAAAGGAATGGCTTCTTAGAAGCCAAAGACAATTATAAAAAAAACAACAACAAACCTTTCGTAGAGTAAAGTTTTGAGCTGTGGCTGGCAGTACGGGGTTTTGTCTAGAGAGAGATTGCATTACACTATCACAGTCATAATTAGGCACAAAAATGTCATATCTGTGCCAGTGGTGAAACTAGAATGTCTGGATGTCAATATAAATAGACATCAGGATACAATACAAGGGGTTGAAAATATCATTGAGATTGTGGGTGTTTTTTTGGCAAATTAAAGCCATTGAGCAAGCACGTATGTTATTCCAGTAAGCCACAGACTGCAAGAAATCAAAGCTTAAGTGCAGGATTTCATGTTCTCTCTTCAGTGAGGGGGGCAAAAAACAAGGGTACTTTCCAAGCCGGTAAACCAAACATTCGTTAGTTGGGAACACTTGATACATATCAGTACAGGTGCAGCCACAGATTTGTCTCCAGGGACAGGGATGTGGGAAGAAAAATATGTGTTCCACGGCGAGGAGGTGACAAATGGAATTATTATCACAAACAGCCTGTTTAATTAAAGAGATATTGCTGCCCCCTCCTAAGAGCGAGATTTTCAAACTAAAGTGAGCTCGGAAATGACAGCAAATAGCTTATGGCTTTGTGAGGTTTTTGAAAGCAATTTTAAATGACGGTAGCTTTACAAAGAAGTTCTAAACGACTTTATCCACTTCGATGGCTCTCAACTACATGCTGGGCCTTGAGAGCCAGAAATGAGAACTGGGAGCTTCACTTCTTTATCACTGCTGAGACAGTTCTGTGTGTCATCAGCTTTAGGTACTGGCGAGAGGTTCGGGATGCATCTTCTTTGGCTCTGGTACCTGGCACCGTGCAGAACAGGGCATGTGCAGGGGACCCCAGGGCTGGTGCATCATCAGTAGCGTCATGGCTCCCACCTCAGCATTCCCAAAGCAACTCAGACGAAAACAGTGAAGTAAGGATGCTTTGACCTGTTTTTCAGGGGTGTATACCCAACCAAAAAAAAAAGTCTCACTCTTTGTAAACAAACATATTACCTATAAATAGATGAACAATTCTTACTAATACACAGTTCAAACTATCACTTTAAAGTAATTGTTCACAAAGTCTACTAATGAATGGCCTCCTATGGCTTCTCCGACGGAATCATGACAAAGCACTAAGTGCCCACGAGGGCCTGAAGCCAGCCCAGGGTTTTTCCCGGAGTTCTCCAAGAGAACTAGAAAATCAAAATAAACCAATGAGTTGCAATAATCAAATTTTAACACCCAAACTGCCTATGAATAAGTAACCCAACTGATATAACTGTAACTGGATCCCAATTTACTAACTCTTCAAACTATCCTATTCAATTCAGCAAACTTTTTGCAGGTCCTCTAGGCCTGTTGTGCTTGGTGAACAACAGTATCAAACAAATATTCTTGGGTTAAAAAAAAATTCTTGGGTTAAGCTATAGAATATTAATGTATCAGCTCAGGGATGTTCAGCCCACATTCCAGATGGGGCAATTATAGTTCATTCTGTTTTCTGTATCTTGAGATCAATAACCTACACCCTACTCATCAGCATACTGAATGTCAGAAACAAATCTCTGGTGTTTAACAGTGTTGATTTGTATGATGAATGTTAAATGTTAGATACGGAACAAAGTTGGTGATTTATGAGGCACCTGGCTGACTCAGTCAGTGGAACATGCCTCTTGGTCTTGGGGTCGTGTGAGTTCAAGCCCTACACTGGGTGTAGAGATTACTTAAAAAAAATAAAATTAAGTAAAATGTTTTTTTAAAAGTATTTATGATACATGGATTGGTTGTAAATATTTTAGAGATTTCTTCATTCTTGCCTAAATAGGGTATAAGAAGCAAAGACTTAGCCTTTACCCTTAGTGATAGAGCTCAAAGTTTGGCCCGTAAGTAATCTTGTGTCTAACTGTTGGTTATGAGTACTTCCGGTGGCCTGATGAATACCACCAGAGTAAAAGATTCCTGACTCTGGGGAGCTATGTCAGTCTCTAAGCAGGCAAGGTAGTTTTCAAAGGACTTAGGATGACAGAAAGCGGGGACTTTATTAAACTTACAGAATTGCATAAATGGTTTTGGACCTGCTTGTTAATCACTGTTTCACTAATAAATGTCTATATATGTGGCAGAATTTGTTGAGACTTGCTTTCATTATGACCTAGTAGCAAGGTAGAGGAGTAACCAACCCTCGTCTACCTCAACTTCTACAATGGCTACTGTTATCTTCCAGAAAGAACCTAGGAATTGTATATGACCAAAATGACTTAGATCAATTGCAATACATAGGACCAACTTGCAAGGAAAACAGAGGCCTAACTATAAGCCTAATTGCCACCACCAGAGGCTACTAGAGTTCAAGAGACTGACCAATCAATAGCCATGATCCAAATAAAAGGTATATATAATATATATACATTAGTCCACTAAACCATGGTCTTCAATGAAAGATACCAATTAGTCCACTAAATTTCCTTTAGCCAATAACTGAATGCATATCACTTTTCTTTTACAGGAACATACATCTTGGGAAAATCCATATATTTCCTCATTCCCTAAGAGATAACGAACTTAAAAGTTCATAGAGAAGGCAATCTTACAGTGTGTTGTGGGCCCAATGGTCAAAGTATCAGAGAGGATTTCTTGACGTCTCCCCTATACTTTGTTATTGACAAAGAAATCGTTCTGAATGGCAAAGATAAAGGTAGAATCTCTTGTATATCAATGTTTAACTTTGGGTTTCTCCTCAGAAGATTTTGGTCTTAAGCTGTATTTTTTGTTTGGCTTTTTTCCCAACCTTAGAGGTGGGTCACTGTAGTCCCGTGATGGGGGTTCTCCTGGCAGTTGCCCTTTGGAATAAATTGCTTGGTATAATTGTTAATAAGGAAATACAAGCCAAAATGGAACAATTTTATTAACACCAAAAATGTGGCCTTAGTTATACAAGTATAAGTCACCGTCCTTTGGCTGACTTGCCCTCTGGCTGCCATTGATGAAGCATCATGTCCTACCACAAGCTGTAATTTGCAGAACTGTAAACTTCACTTCCCTCCATTTCCTCCTTCTTACCCATCCCATCAACCACCACCGATTTTTAAATATAGAGCTGTCTTTTTTGGTCATAGTTCATGGCTAGTTATAGCAAGACTCTCTTGATACACAGCCAGACTTTGATGATTTTTTTTTAAAGGTACCAGTTAAGAATACCGAAAGTTAAAAATAAATTTCTCTACAAGTTCAGAGTAAAATTCTCTCCTGCTTCCTTTCCCATGAATACTAAAATAAAATTATGAAGTCCCTTTATTTCCCATCCCCACAAAACTGTTTTGCTTCAAATAGCTCTTCTTCTTTATGTTTGAAATCAGTGAGCAATATTCATTTTTTATTTACTTTCTGAACACTTATTCTATGGTGGGTATCTCACTGCATGAGTTTTTTAAAAAAAGGAGCTCACAAGTCTAGTGGAAGAGAAAGACTAGTATACAATTAATTACTAACTACCCAACGACACATGTGAGACTGGGACATCTAGGTCCCTCCCTAGAATGCAGCATAGTATGATGATTAAGATCACTGGCTTTGGAGACAAACCATTTTCCTTCAAATCCACCCCCATCATTTATTAGCTGTGTAGTCTTGGGCGAATTAGATAATTTCTCTGAGCCTCAATCTCCACATCTGTAAAATGGAGCTAGTATTAATTTTT
This sequence comes from Phoca vitulina, assembly GCF_004348235.1. Classification (NCBI taxonomy): domain Eukaryota; kingdom Metazoa; phylum Chordata; class Mammalia; order Carnivora; family Phocidae; genus Phoca; species Phoca vitulina. The sequence continues at coordinate 21,732,038 of NW_022589717.1, read as the reverse complement.
CTTTATAGTGGATATAAAGCATTTAGCACAGTGTCTGGCACAAAGTAAGCTTATAATAAATATTAGGTGTTGTTTAGTACTGATCTTTCAAGGTCTGAGTCAAATGTGAAGGTCTTCATATACCAGCTAAATCCTAACCTTCCAACTTTATTTTTTGCAAATTAAAAAATTTACTTTAAAAAATAAATTTAAATTAAAATGAATATGCATATAGAACACTACAATATTGTATTATTTTTTAATTTAAAAATTATTTAATTACAAATACCTTAGCCTTTTAAATGATGTGGATTTCAAGAACAATACAATAGAATGATGCATAAGAAAACAAATTTAATCTGATGAAGCTCAGAGAGAGGTAATTGCTCTACAGAAGAAAAAGGCTGGATGCTTAGTTAAATATGGTAAATTGGGAGTTTATTTCTCTCCCAAGACTCTGCTAAAATGATAAGTGGGTTTTAAAGTTACAGAAATTCAGAAACAAATACAAATAAAACAGATGTCAAGGGGAGACATTGCAGATGAAAGAGCTAAACGTATTTTTGGAAGAAATAAATTAATCAAAGACTGGTGACCGACTTAGCTACAGTCTAAAGTACCTATAAAAGAGGCATCTGATTAAAAACAAACCAAAGCTCTGAGACTCTCCAAAGGACTTGGAGCTGCTTGGTATCACAGAGTACAAGAAAGAGGAATAATGAAAAATAGGGGTATGGGTTGAGTGTTTGAAAATGGAGCAGTGGGATTACCATGCAGACAGACCACTAGCTCTTGGTACTCCCTCAAAAGAGAATGAGGCCAAGGACCCAATGTAGGGGTTACTCCAACTGCCAAGCACATCAATCCAATTATATAATTGGGGAACCAGAATAGTGACCATCTGGTAGGCCAGTGTACCCTCTCTGTAAGCTAGACTTTGGCCAGAACTTAATTTATTACCTAACCTCCTTCCATGTACCCTCCCAGGGGGTCCATCTTGATGCTTTGTGTCTCTGGATACCAATGTCAACTTGGACCCTATGTCCAAAGAGACCTTACAATGTCTGGCTATTCCCTTTATCCCAATATACTGTTACATGAGTAAATGGTTGTAGACGTCTGGGAAAACACTAGGGTAAGCATTGCAGTGTATACTTGTCATGATGGTGTGTGTGTGAGAGAGAGTGTACGTGTCTGTGTGTGTAAAAAAGAGCTAGGTAGTAACTCCAGAAAAAAACAATAGATTATAAAAGATAATGTATAATCATACTACATTAGTTGGCTTTGTAGAAAACAATATTGACAGTCATAACATGTAAAACAAAAAGTTATTATTTTAGCCAGAGAAAATGATGTAATTATAATGATAGCGTGAGGATGAGAGAGAAGTAAGACCAGAGTATTGACTGTGAGCTGGCACTTCAGCTGCCCCTTCGGCAGGCCACTTCAACACTCACTCAAAGCTCTTGTGTACTAGCTCATAATGAGGAGGGGAAGCCCTTCTGCACATCCATAAGGTTCAGAATAGCCTGGGGAGTCAAAATCTATAGAGGCATCTGCCCAGATGTCCTCTTATGTCAGGGACTCATGTTTTCCCAGCCAGAGTCATGACAATCTGAGTTGAGATTTCAACTGTCTTTGAACTTTAGCCAGTCTGAATATCAAATCCTGGGCTTGATCTTCAACTTCGTCTGTGAGCCTTTTGCATGAGATGAGAACTTTGAAAGCCACCAACAAGATGCTTGGCTCTTACATCAAGTTTTCCATGTGTTAATTGCCCTCAGCTTTTCATTCTCAATCTGTAGAGTTTCAATGCAATTTAGAAACAACCACCCAATTCTACTATCATTGTGTGCCTCATCCCCACACCACCCCCCACCACCAACACAAATGTCAAAAGCCTGAATCATCTCATTGACTATTGCATTTCCTTCCACCGTCACATCCCAGCTCACTACTTGTGAAGGTTTTGTCAGCTGGCCTGCCACCTTGTTCCAGGTTTATCTGGGCACCACCTGCCACCAGGAATTAGTTCCTCATTAACAGCCAGGGAGTGATGGAACCTCTACCCCACCTTGCTGCCTACTTTCTTGGACCACTTCTGGCACCAGTGGTCACAGGTTGGAATCTCCAGGAAACAGATGTGAGCTTGATTGGAGAGTGCAAAAGTTTATAGGAAGGAACACTTGTGAAAGAAAAGGGATGGAAACAAGATTAGGCAGGATAAGCGTCAGACCACAATGCAGATGTGACAAATCCCTGCCAGCCCAACGGCAGCTTTGGGGCAAAGATCACCTGCAAAAGGAGTCTTGCAAATGTCCAGACTCTTTTACCACCCCCTTATGTGCTTATACGCTAGGGGCTGCCAGAGAAAAATATGAGCCCAGCCACGCTACTTTGCTCAGTCGCTGGCTAGAAGCAGCCCTGAGAAAGGATGGCCTTGACTTAAATGGAGATCTCTACCCTAAAGGAGCTAGCTGCAGTGAGTCCTTTCTTAAAGGGACATCTGAGCCATACATCTCTGTATCTGTTACTAATGGTTCTTATCCTGAGCTTAAATGCTGGTGAAAGAAACAGACACATAAACATATGATTTCTATTCAATATGGTATGCACAGTGCACAGGGTCAACTCAGCATAGCTACATGGAATAGTGAATGGGTGGGATAGAGTGGGAGTGAAGATTCTTCCACTCTCACCTGCATTCAATACCAATCTCAAGAATCTTGATCATTTTCTTGTCCTTTGTTAGTGTGTCAACTTGAAAGACTGCAATAAGACCATACTGTGTATAATAAGTATATTCAGAGATGGTCAATCTATCTTTTACTCCCAAGATGAAAATAACCAAAACAATGCTTGACATCTTGCAATCACAAAAGGTGAAATATTTAGCCAAAGTAGAAACTAATTTGATTTTTCATGGAGTTATAAAAGAAAGCCAAGAGAATGTCTTAGTGTGGCTTTATGCTTACTCAATTTTAAGAGTTTAATAGATTTTTCTAACAATCATCAAAAGGTTTTATCAAGAGACTAGCCTTATCATGGTCCTTGTAACAGAAAAAAAAAAAAAAAAACCTTTATTGTGGAAGGTATTTTGAGTTCGGGATAGTCAATAAAACTTCTAGACAAGCCATCATCTAGAAAAACTCAATCTATTCCTTCAAAATGCAACTGCTAAGAGTCATTATAAAGTTACCTGATCTCTTTTCCCTCATTGGAATTTTTAAATTATAGAAGGAAAACATACTTTAGCTTAAAAAAGAGAGAATAATACAGAAATAGCAATATATCATCTCTCTTTTAGAGGAAGAATACCAGTTTTATGATTTTCCAGATACTCTTCTGAATATCTTTATTTCAGTCTGGGCACCTTGCTTTACCTTGCATGTGTAGAAGAATCACCAGGCTTAGGCATTCAGATCTTTTGCAGAATAGGTCACAATTCTCTACAATAACTAGTTTTATCAGTGAATAATTACAATTTAGCACACCAAGATGGGGATAAATGAACTCCACTATGTGCCCAGTCTTACTTAGTCACTATCAAGAATCCTTTGAACTATTACATCACCTTCAAGGATTTCCCCTAGAATATGTTACAAAGAAATCATTCTCATCTTGGTTCCTCAGATTTGTTTTTCCTCCTTATTTATTGAACAAAATATACATATATATTCTATAAAAATCTGTGGCTATAAATACATATTATTTAAAGATTACAAACAATTCTATCAAGTCATAATAGGTGCATAATGGATTTCAGGATCTGAAAAGGTCTAAAATGTTGGATCCTTGCATGAGATCACTAAGAAAAACTACTCACAAATGAATGATTTAGGCCTTTCTAAAGTAACAATATTCTAAAGCAGGCAGAAGTCAGGGTACTACGGCTAGATTCTTCTGAGAAAACTCTGAGCCATGAAATGCCTCTACAAATCCTTAGTCAATACAATGGAAACCATCTATTATTTTTTTAATCAGATATTCAGCGATAGGAATTCCTAGGCCTCCAAGATTCTACTTGACTTTAATAGTACGGCCTTTGTCAAACATTGTGCAAGAAAACTACTGAGATTCTGCAGGGCCACAAGTCCATGTGGGTTTGATTTAGTTAATCTATCAAGTACTTGTGTGCAATTTTTCAGGCACATGGTTTTGCTTCTCTGCTTTTCAACTGAGTTCTGTTTACTTAGGCAGATGTTGCAAATTAGCTCTTAAAATATTGCAAATGAAGTAAAGAAATCCTTTATAGCAGTAGATCTGAGTCTAATGTGAATTTCATTACTGATTCACAGAGACAGACTAATCCCAGAATTCTATTTAAGTTCTCAAGGAAAAAAAAATTTTTTTTCTAATTTAAAGACATTTTCCCCCTCCTCTTTCTTGTTCCTTGGTATGCGGTATCACCCCTGCACCTTATGGGCACCCCAGGTATCTGGAAAATTTTGAACTCAGATTCATTCTTGGCCATACAAAACGTGAGTACTGTTAACCTTTTCTGAATTTCTTCGGTTGCTCCATTAAACCAAAACTCTATTGTGAAAGAAGTACTATTACAGCATCCACTTACACTTCCGGTTGTAAGAATTTCATTAATTAAGGTATGTGGGTCAGCTCATTGAATTCAACATGAGGCAACCTTAATAGCACTTAAACCTATCCAGTTAAGACATTTTAAAATGCTGTTTTGTGAATATACATCATGAATAGAAAATATTTTGAATCATTATGCTGAGAATACCAAGGTTTTTCTTTTCCTTTTAATCAGTTCCATCAATAAAGAATAAACTATGAAAAAAATTTTAAATAGAATAAATTATCGCTCAGGAAGCTCATCCATGAACATGTTTTCCACCATTTACCCATGACTGATGACTCCTAAAGCTGGGTCTCCAACATACATTTCTCCAAAATAGTCTGTCCCCATATTTTAACCATCTGCACTATGACTCCACCTGGATAGGACTAGCACTCACAATCATTACTCCAAAAAGAATCATATTATCAGTTATACCGTGTTGAGGAGGGTAGGATGCTTACACTCAATACTCAAAGTATGATTTGAATGTCAACAGCATTGGCATAATCAGGGAGCTTCTCAGAAATGCAGAATCTCAGGCCCTGTCCCAGTCCTGCTGAACCATGATCTATTTCTTAACAAGATTTTACCTAATTTTGCTACACGTTAAAGTTTGAGAAGCACTGAAGAAGACTACGTGAATTTTGGGGTCTGACAATTTTCAGTTTGTTTTCCAGTTCTGCGACTTATTGGCTGTGAGATCAGGAGAAAGTTACTTAGCCTCTCTTGAATCTCAATTTCCCCATCTGTAAAATAAGGATAATGATACTTACTTGAAAAGGTTGTGTTGCAAACATTTCTAAGAAAAGCATTTGGGGGGGTACCTGGCTGGCTCAGTGGAGCATGTGACTCTTGATCTTGGGGGTCATGATGTCAAGCCCTACTTTTGGGTGTAGGGATTACTTAATTAAAAAAATTTTAAAAGGGGCACCTGGGTGGCTCAGTCAGTTAAGCGACTGCCTTCGGCTTGGGTCATGATCTCAGGGTCCTGGGATGAGCCCCGTATCGGGCTCCCTGCTCAGCAGGGGAGTTTGCTTCTCCCTCTCCTTCCCTCCCCGCTTGTGCTCTCTCTGTCTCTCTCACTCTGTCTCTCAAATAAATAAATAATCTAAAAAAATTTTAGAAAAAGAAAAGCATTTGTGTGTGTATGTGTGTGAGAGAGAAAATTAAATAAGTTATTTATGTAAACTATCAGGTTGAATCATCAAATACTGACAATTTCATACAGTTCAACCTTAATTGGCAGAGAGAGCTCTTAATAAAGTACAGGCAATAGATACCTGTATTAGTTTCTGAGGGCTGCTGTAACAAACTATTGCAAAATTAGTGGCTTAAAACAATAGCAATTTATCCTCACAGTTCTGGAGGCCAGAAGTCTGAAATCAAGGTGTGGGCAGTGTCAGTTTTGAGGCAGAATCTGTTCCATATTCCTGTGCTATCTTCTGATGCTTGCCGACAATCCTTGATGTTCCTTGGCTTGTAGATGTGTCACTCCAACCTCTGCCCCCATCTACACGTGGCTTTTTCTCTGTGTATCTCTGTGTCTTCCCCTCTCCTTATTAGGACACCTGTCATTGGACTCAGGGCCCATCAAATATCAAGTATGACCAGAGATCAGCATTATTTTTTTTTAAAGATTTTATTTATTCATGAGAGACAGAGAGAGAGAGAGAGAGAGAAGCAGAGGGAGAGGCAGGCTGCCAAGGAGCAGGGAGCCCGATGCAGGACTCGATTCCAGGACCCTGGGATCATGACCTGAGCCGAAGGCAGACACTTAACCATCTGAACCACCCAGGCGCCCGATCAGCATTATTTTTTGACTGTCATGTTTCTTATATTCAAAGTTTTGCCCAGGTCTAGCAATTTCCTTCTTCAGAAATGTTTCTCAGCTTTTAGTAACGTGGTTTAAAGTTAGGCAAAAATAGAGTGGGACCTCAAAGAGCTGTGGCTGCAAAAGACTCCATCTTGGGGAGAAAACTTCTCCAAGGTCACAGGGCTTGGGAGGCTTAGAACAACTTTGTTAGCAAAAGGCATCCTTTCTCTGGGCTGGTGCAGCACTGCTTCTCGTGCTCATTCACATTCTCAGCAGAGTACTTCTGTGCAGTGAGTCATCCCAGCAATGTATGCGGTATCCCTGAGTTCGAAACAAGATCCATTGGAGAATAGCATTTATGTAAAAACATAGAAAGTTTGTGAGAAATGCATCAAAATGGTAATAGCGGATGCCTTTGCAGAGATGGAATTAGCGGCAGACCCTAGCTTGGCCCTCCTCCCCCATTTCCTAGAATGTGCATATATTAACTTATAATAGAAAAAAAACCCGGGGCACCTGGGTGGCTCAGTCAGTTGAGCATCCAACTCTTAGTTTCGGCTCAGGTCATGATCTCAGGGTCATGAGATCAGGCCGAGGTGACTCCATGCTCAGCACAGAGTCCGCTTGAGATTGTCTCTCCCTTTGCCCCTCCCCCCACTCGTGCTCGCTCGCTTGCGCTCTCCCTCTCTCAAAATAAATAAATAAAATCTTTAAAAAAAAAAAAAAGAAAAAACCCAAACCTTTTTCAATATCTTAGGGAAAAGAGGATTACAAAAAAATGAGTGAATAGATAAATTACCTATCAAATGGAGTTATCAACTGGCTGACTGAGAAAATATTTCAGCTAAAACCCTAAATACCAACCAAAAAAATTAAAGGGGCACCTGGGTGGCTCAGTCAGTTAAGCGTCTGCCTTCAGCTCAGGTCATGATCCCAGGGTCCTGGGATCGAGTCCCACATCGGGCTCCCGGCTCAGCAGGGAGCCTGCTTCTCCCTCTCCCTCTGCCGCTCCCCCCTGCTTGTGTGTGCTCCCTCTCTCTCTCTGACAAGTAAATAAATAAATAAATAAATAAAATCTTAAAAAAATAAAAATAAATTAAAAAATTAGAAGAAGGGGCGCCTGGGTGGTGCATTCAGTTGAGTCTCTGACTTTTGGTTTCGGCTCAGGTCACGATCTCAGGGTCGTGAGATTGAGCCCCACGTCGGGCTCCATGCTCAGTGCAGTCTGCCTGAGAGTCTCTCTCTCTCTCTCCCTCTGCCCCTCCCACTTGTGCTCTCTCTCTCTCTAAAACAAATAATAAATCTTTTAAAAAAATTAGAAGAAAATATAGGTAAAGAGTTTCATTAGTACCTGGATTTTCTCAGTATTAAAGCAGTAGGAGTGTTTCAGTTATCTCTTGCTATTTTACAAACCACCTCAAAATTTAGTGCCTTAAAATAATCACAACCATTTATTATCTTCGAAGAGTCTCTGATTCGATGGGGATCAGCTGGGTAGTTCCAGTGTTCCAAGTAGTATTGACTAGGGTGCAGAAATCTGGAGGCTCCACAGCGCCAGGACGCTCACAATGTCTCTTCTATGTGGCTTGCAGCTGGTGATGGTTGTCGGCTGGGAGGCCTGCTGGAGCTGTCAACTGGTGTGCCTCAGTTCCCCTCTATGGGGCTTCTCCTTGTGGTTCGGGCTCCCCACAGCATAGCAGCTGGGTTCCAAAGAACCAGTGAAAGTGAGAATTGCAGATCTCTTAAGCCCCAACTTTGAAAGTTATACAATATCATTCCCTAGATTCTATATGCTACGTGTCAAAATAAGACCAGCCCAGCTAGATTCAAGGCAGAGGAGAAAAAAATAGCAACTCTCAGTGGGAGGAGGAGCATCTTTAATCCATCACTAGCTGAAATAAGAAAGGAAAAGATCAATTACTACAATGATAGAAAAAGCTCTGAATGTCAAATGGTTCATAAAACAATAAAAGTAAAGGACCACATTAAGAAAAAAATCTGTAGTAAATATGATTAACAAGAGTTTACTTTAAAACCCTCAAATGTAGCGATTTGAGTTATGCTCCTTGGTCCATAGCACATTATTTTTCCCCATCTATTAATGACCTCTCTCGTGTATTTTACTTATTTTCTTGCCCTTCTTTTTAATTCCCACTTCTGTTTCTCTCCTGAGCCCAGGCCACCCCCAGGGCTACTGTGTTGCATAATTCCAGGAACTGGGCTGCGTGCAGCAACCTTGGTACCCATTCCTAATATATAACATCTATACCTTAAAATATGTGTCCAACCTCTTAAACATGTAGTATTGTTTCGCATTTTTTTTAAGCTTTTATTTATTTATTTGACAGAGAGAGAGAGACAGCGAGAGAGGGAACACAAGCAGGGGGAGTGGGAGAGGGAGAAGCAGGCTTCCCACTGAGCAGGGAGCCCGATGCGGGGCTCGATCCCAGGACCCTGGGATCATGACCTGAGCCGAAGGCAGATGCTTAACGACTGAGCCACCCAGGCGCCCCTGTTTCACTATTTTAAATGTACATATATAGTGGAATATTTTTTTTTTTTTTTTGCAAATGTTTTCTCCTGCTCGTTGTTTGATTTTAGTTTCCATTGTTCTTTCTTCTTTTTTTTATTTGATTATAGCTCACTCACAATGTTATGTTAGTTTCAGGTGTACAGCAGAGTGATTGGACAAGTTTATATATTACCCCATGCTCACCACCAGCGTAGCTCCCATCTGTCAACATGTAAGGCTATTACAATACCACTGACTGTGTTCCCTTGGCTGTGCCTTTTATCCCTGTGAGTTATTTGTTCCATAACCGAAAGCCTGTACCTCCCACCGCCCTTCACCCACTTTGCCCATCCCCCTACCCACCTCCTCTCTGGCAAACATCCATTTGTTCTCTGTATTTATAAGTCTGATTCTTTTTGTTGTTGTTGTTTATTCATTTGTTTTGCTTTTTAGATTCCAAATAGGAGTGAAATCATATGGTATTTGCGTTCTCTGTCTGAGTTATTTCACTTAGCATTATACTCTCTGGGTCCATCCATGTTGTCACAAATGGCAAGATCTCATCTTCTTTATGGCTGAGTAATGTTTCACATCTTCAGGGTACCTGGCCAGCTCATGTAGAGCATGTGACTCTTGATCTTGGGGTGGTGAGTTCGAGCCCCATTTTGGGTGTAGAGATTACCTTAAAAAAAGGTATATATACCACATCTTCTTTATCCATTTATCTGTCGATGGTCATTTGGTTTGCTGCCATATCTCAGCTATTGTAAATAATGCTGTAATAAACCAAGTAGTGCGTATGTCTTTTTGAATTGGTGTTTAGTGAAATTACTGGATCATATGGTAATTCTATTTTTAATTTTTTGAGGAACTTCCATACTGTTTTCCACAGCAGCTTCACCAATTTACGTTCAGTAGTGGAACTTTAAATCTCATGCCTTTTCCTAATTTTTTCTCTCAACACTATGTTTCTGGAATTTATCCATGTTGCTTCCTTACATGTACTTGTCTGCTTCTCCTGGCTGCATATTCCATCCTATACATCCACAACATTTTATTTATTATTCCCCTAGTGATGGACACCTAGTTTGGCTGCAATCTGCTGCTACCACATGAGTCTGAGACGTAAATCTTTTACGTATTTCCTCTCAGGCTCTGCTCAACCCGCATGCTGAGCACCAGCTGTGTACCTCTCAGTGGCCGGTGCGTCAGCCTTGTGGCACCCTCCTCTTGGAGGAAGCACCAATCCCCCAGGGCCCCTCCTCAAAGCCCCTATACTGTGGTCACACCACCTCTTGCCTTTTGTCCCCTGTTTCTAGAAGTGGTAGCTGTGACCCAGTTACTAATCTCTGAGTTTCCCCTGGCTTCTTTTGTTCTTCCAACTCCTGTTTAATCAGCCCCCTGTATTAAATACTCCCACTTGAAATACTAGCATGATTTTTATTTTCTTGTCTGTATTCTGATGGATTCATCTCCTACATTCTAGTGCAATCATTTTAGGGAGAGAGAGGAATTATACCCAGGAGTGGGATCACTGGTTTATAGGGAGTATGCATACATAATTGTTCAAAATATTGCTAAAGACAGGCCAGTATGTCTATACACTTAAACCCCCTCGTCAGTGAATGAGAGGCTCCAGCCCCTCACATGCCCGTCAATATTTGATATTATCCACCTTCTTAATTTTTGACATTTGGGCATAAAGTGATATTTCATGGTTTTGTTAAATTTTTTATGTCATAGTTTTAATTTTTTTTTTCCAGATTCTTAGAGAGTTTTAGTTTCTCTTCATAACACTGTTTCTCATTCAGTCTTCAGGTTCTTGCTTGTGTATCTCCTTTGTTAATTTTTTGTGTGTGTGCCCTATCCTTTTACCGCTGATTTACTGAAGTTTGCTGTAGACTCTAGGTATCAAACCCTTGTCATTTTTACAATTTACAAGTATTTTCTCCCAGTCTATTATCTGTCCATTAACTTTGTCATGTGTATTTCTTTGAACAGAAATCCTAATTTTATATAGTCAAATCCAGTGACCTTTTGCTGCATAATTTTTGCTTTTTAAAATCAGATTAATTTTGATCTAATGTTAATGTCCTTTAATAGAGTTCAACTTTTTTTCTGTAAAGATCTTGCGCATTCTTTGTCAGGCTCCTTACTAGTTTCTTCATAGATTTTGTTGCTATTCTGAATGTTTTATTTTATGTTCTATTTTCTAATTTCCAACTGCTCAAAGAGAGGAACATATTTAACATTTGTCAGTTTGATCTTTGCTCTTTTTACTATTGCTGAAAAACTAGACCCCAACACTCAGGGGCATAAGGAAACCACTTTTTTCTGCTCATGGATTGTGTAGGTCAAGAACTCTGACAGGGAACAGCAGAGTGGATTATCTCTGCCTCATGATGACTGGAGCCTCAGCTGAAGAGAATCAATGCTGTGGGTGACACAACAGCTGGAACGATGTGAAGGTACCTTCGCTCACCTGTCTAGTAGTTGAGACCAGCGGCTGACGGACCTCAGCTGATCTTTTGGTGAGAATACCTAGATGTGGTCATTCTACTTAGCCTCTCCTCATGGACTGATTTGGGTTTCCTCACAACATGTAACTGAGATCCTGGGAGGCCAAAGGGGAAGTGATAGGCATTTTATGACCAAGTCTTGGCTATCATAGTGTCATTTCCTACCACAGCCTGTAAATCAAGGCAGTCACCAAGGCCTCCCAGTAGAAGAGTAGGGGATATAGAGCCCACCATTTGATGGAAAGACTTATCAAAAATTTCCAGGCATGTTTCAAAACTACCAAGTGTGCCCTCTGATCTCAATATTATTATATATAATCTTAATTTAGATTATTTTGCTTGCAAGTACAGTGACATCAAGGCATGTTGGTTGGATAAAAATAAATCAGTTACAGTAAAGAATCAGAAAGATGGGACTAATTAAACATGCTAAACACTTTAACCTAAAGCACAGGTGTGTTTATTTTCCAGTCTTTTGTTGAGAGGCCCAAGGTATGGGCTTTATTGATGACTTTGACTCTTTTTTTAAATTGCATAAATCACACTCATAAAATGTGGTCTGTTGTTTTCAGTATCAATAGCGTGGGAACACTTGATTATAGCGTCTTGATTATAGAAGCCTATATATTAATGATTTTCCCCTTTATGGTTGTATTATTGAAACCTGAATTTGTTAGGAGTATCTAATTTATCCTTGAGTCTTTCCATGGTATTCAACTTAAAACAGTTTTTTCTTTTGTTCTCATTTATTGTTTGCATAATATTGAATTAAATTCTGTAATGATGATAATAATGCAACTGATTTAAACAGGTTTGGGAAAACAAAACTCTTAGTAAGCATGTAGCTCAACTTGTGGGAGCAGAAGAACATGGGCGCACCAGAATAACCTAGCTGTGACCATTCAGTCCTCACAATTAGTTTTCCCACCTCAACAAAGAATTCAACCCATTTGTAAATATATTTGCTGAGTTCTGGGTTTCCAATACCTGCAAACAACACAAACCAAAAACACCATCTTGCCTAAATTTCCAGCACACCAGCAAGTAACAAGGAGCTGTGTACATTCACCTAATTATAGTCAAGTCTTGAAACTAGGAGCTGGTTCTTTGAAAGAATTAACAAGATCGATAAACCCCTGGCCAGACTTATCAAAAAGAAAAGAGAAATGACCCAAATCAACAAAATCATGAATGAAAGAGGAGAGATCACAACCAACACCAAAGAAATACAAACAATTTTAAGAACATATTATGAGCAACTCTATGGCAACAAATTAGATAATCTGGAAGAAATGGATGCATTCCTAGAGATGTATCAACTACCAAAACTGAACCAGGAAGAAATAGAAAACCTGAACAGACCTATAACCACTAAGGAAATTGAAGCAGTCATCAAAAATCTCCCAACAAACAAAAGCCCAGGGCCAGATGGCTTCCCAGGGGAATTCTACCAAACATTTAAAGAAGAATTAATACCTATCCTTCTGAAACTGTTCCAAAAAATAGAAATGGAAGGAAAACTTCCAAACTTGTTTTATGAGGTCACCATTACCTTGATCCCCAAACCAGACAAAGACCCCATCAAAAAGGAGAATTACAGACCAATATCCTTGATGAACATGGATGCAAAAATTCTCACCAAAACACTAGCCAATAGGATCCAACAGTACATTAAAAGGATTATTCACCACGACCAAGTGGGATTTATTCCTGGGCTAAGGTTGGTTCAACATCCACAAATCAATCAACATGATACAATACATTAACAAAAGAAAGAACAAGAATCATATGATCCTCTCAATAGATGCAGAAAAAGCATTTGACAAAGTACAGCATCCTTTCTTGATCAAAACTCTTCAGAGTATAGGCATAGAGGGTACATACCTCAATATCATAAAAGCCATCTATGAAAAACCTACAGCGAATATCATTCTCAATGAGGAAAAACTGAGAGCTTTCCCCCTAAGGTCAGGAACGAGGCAGGGATGTCCACCATCACCACTGCTATTCGACATAGTATTAGAAGTCCAAGCCACAGCAGTCAGACAACAAAAAGAAATAAAAGGCATCTGAATCGGCAAAGAAGAAGTCAAATTCTCACTCTTTGCAGATGCTATGATACTTTATGTGGAAAACCCAAAAGACTCCACGCCAAAACTGCTAGAACTCATACAGGAATTCAGTAAAGTGGCAGGATAGAAAATCAATGCACAGAAATCAGTGGCATTTCTATACACCAGTAACAAGACAGAAGAAAGAGAAATTAAGGAGTCGATCCCATTTACAATTGCACCCAAAACCATAAGATACCTAGGAATAAATCTAACCAAAGAAGCAAAGAATCTGTACTCAGAAAACTATAAAATACTTATGAAAGAAATTGAGGAAGACACAAAGAAATGGAAAAATGTTCCATGCTCATGGATTGGAAGAACAAATATTGTGAAGACGTCAATGCTACCTAGAGCAATCTACACATTCAATGCAATCCCCATCAAAATACCATCCACCACTTTTTTCAAAGAAATGGAACAAATAATCCTAAAATTTGTATGGAACCAGAAAAGACCCCGAATAGCCAGAGGAATGTTGAAAAAGAAAAGCAAAGCTGGCAGCATCACAATTCCAGACTTCAAGCTCTATTACAAAGCTGTCATCATCAAGACAGTATGGTACTGGCACAAAAACAGACACATCGATCAATGGAACAGAATAGAGAGTCCAGAAATGGATCCACAACTCTATGGCCAACTAATCTTCGACAAAGCAGGAAAGAACGTCCAATGGAAAAAAGACAGTCTCTTCAACAAATGATGTTGGGAAAATTGGACAGCCACATGCAGAAGAATGAAACTGGACCATTTCCTTACACCACACACAAAAATAGACTCAAAATGGTTGAAAGACCTATATGTGAGACAGGAGTCCATCAAAATCCTAAAGGAGAATACAGGCAGCAACCTCTTCGACCTCAGCCGCAGCAGCTTCTTCCTAGAAACATCGCCAAAGGCAAGGGAAGCAAGGGCAAAAATGAACTATTGGGACCTCATCAAGATAAAAAGCTTTTGCACAGCAAAAGAAACAGGAACAAAACCAAAAGACAACAGACAGAATGGGAGAAGATATTTGCAAATGACATATCAGATAAAGGGCTAGTATCCAAAATCTATAAAGAACTTCTTAAACTCAACACCCAAAGAACAAATGATCCAATCAAGAAATGGGCAGCAGACATGAACAGACATTTTTCCAAAGAAGACATCCAAATGGCCAACAGACAAATGAAAAAGTGCTCAACATCGCTCGGCATCAGGGAAATCCAAATCAAAACCTCAATAAGATATCACCTCACACCAGTCAGAATGGCTAAAATTAACAAATCAGGAAATGACAGATGTTGGTGAGGATGCGGAGAAAGGGAACCCTCCTACACTGTTGGTGGGAATGCAAGCTGGTGCAGCCACTCTGGAAAACAGTATGGAGGTTCCTCAAAAAGTTAAAAATAGAACTACCCTACAATCCAGCAATTGCACTACTGGGTATTTACCCCAAAGATATAAATGTAGGGATCTGAAGGGGTACGTGCACCCCGATGTTTATAGCAGCAATGTTCACAATAGCCAAACTACGGAAAGAGCCAAGATGTCCATCAACAGATGAATGGATAAAGAAGATGTGGTATATATACACAATGGAATATTATGCAGCCATTAAAAAACCCTGAAATCTTGTCATTTGCAATGACGTGGATAGAACTGGAGGGTGTTATGCTGAGCTAAATAAGTCAATCAGAGAAAGACATGTATCATATGACCTCATTGATATGAGGAATTCTTAATCTCAGGAAACAAACTGAGGGTTGCTGGAGTGGTTGGGGGTGGGAGGGATGGGGCGGCTGGGTGATAGACATTGGGGAGGGTTTGTACTATGGTGAGTGCTGTGAATTGTGCAAGACTGTTGAATCACAGATCTGTACCTCTGAAACAAATAATACATTATATGTTAAAAAAAAGAAGAAGAAGAAGATAGCAGGAGGGGAAGAATGAAGGGGGGGAAATTGGAGGGGGAGACGAACCATGAGAGACGATGGACTCTGAAAAACAAACTGAGGGTTCTAGAGGGGAGGGGGGTGGGAGGATGGGTTAGCCTGGTGATGGGTATTAAAGAGGGCATGTTCTGCATGGAGCACTGGGTGTTATATGCAAATAATGAATCATGGAACACTACATCAAAAACTAATGATGTAATGTATGGTGATTAACATAACATAATAAAAAAAAAGAGTAATAGAGGCCATGTGGTGGTACTTAATCACTAAAAGCCAGGTGAGAGGGGCAGCCGAGGGCCTTTGACCCACAGACAGTTGTTGAGATGGTTAATTGAACATGGTGTCCTCAGGGGCAAAATAGACAGGCAGCCAATAAGACTGCTGCTTAACATCCGTAGTAAGAAGAAAGCAAGAATGGGGAAGCAGGAAGTTGGAGCTAGCTATCCAGATAAATAGTCATGACCCCTTGCTCTGTTCCCTATCTGAGCCAATTTTCAGATCGGGACCCACTGACTAAAGAAGTGCCAAGGCCCCTAGGAAGAAAGACCTTGTAACCCTGTAGAATCCTGGCAAGCATACAAGCATATCCTGTCAGATTCCTTCAGTCCTTCCCCAAAGCCACCCATAGCCATGAATTTGAGGGGCTATCCACTGCAGAAATAGAAATAGCCACACTTTGTGAGGTCTGTCCGACACAAAGTCCTTGCTGACATTCTCAGAGACCTGAAGCATCACCATGCTCTACCTATTAGTGTGGGGGCATATGGGAGTAGTTAATAAATAGAGTCCTGGCCAAGGTCCAATTTATTTTTCCTATCCCTGATGCGTTATTGGGATTGACATACCTGGCAGTTAAAGCCCTGGGCACCATTGGGTCTCTGGCCTGTGAGTAGAGCTACCATTGTGGGGAAGGCCCAATGGAAGCCTCCGAAATGCCCCACTCACCTCCCTCTAGCAAAAGAATATGTCAAAGCTAGTATTGCTGGGGACGGGTGGGTGCTAGGGATTAATGCTACCGTTAAAGACCTAAAGGGTTCAAGGATGGTGCTTCTTACCATATCTCAACTTAATTTGCCAATTTGACCCCTGCAGAACCTGGATGGATCCTAGAAAATCACTGTAGACTACTACACGTTTCACTAAGTAACAGCCCCAACTGCAGCCGCTGTCCCAGCTTTGGTGTCTCTCTTTTCAAGTAGATTCATAAGGGCCTCAGGAATGGGCGATGCAGTCATTTGTCCGGAAGATTTATTTTTATATCTTTCATTCAGGAAAGAAGATCAGAAACACACTGCATTCATATGGAAAGCACAATAATACATAGTTTTGCCCCAAAATGATGTGAACTCTCCCTTCCTCAGTCATAATATAGTCCAAACTGATCTGAACCATGGGGACCTCTTGCAGAGCATCATATCTATTCATTACATCAATGATATCATGCTGATAGAGCATAATGAATAAGAGGTGACTAGTACACTGGAGGACTTGGTAAGATAGACATGTCGAGAGGATGGAAATAAACCCTATAAAGATGGAGAGGGCTATCACTTCAGTAAAGTGTTTAGGGGGTCCAATGGTCAGGGACATTCTGTGATATTCTGCCAAACTAAATTGCTCTATCTAATATCTCCTACTGCAAAAAAAAAAGAAAGAAAAGAAAAGAAACAGCATAACATTTACTGTAAAGTTTATGACAAGTCCAAATGGCAGAATCTTAGTGCAGACTCTAGGGTTCTGAAACAGCATCATTCCATCTGTAATGGAGAGTTACATACACACTTTTTGAAAAATAGCTCTTGGAGTGCTATGGAGCTGTGGTAGAGAGCTAGAATGTTTGAGCACTGGACACCAAAGTCATTATGCATCCCTAACTATAAAACATGAGCAGGAGCCTATTGAACCTGCCAAATGGTAAGAACACAAGGGCCCAGTAGCAATCCATCATAAGATAGAAATGTACATCCAAGCTTGATCATCAGCACGTCCGGAGGGCACAGCAAGCTACAAGAGCAGGGGGCCTGGATCCACCTGTCATCCATGGCAGTTTGCTAGCATCCTACCTCCAGCTCATACCTCTAGTTATATCAGCGGAGAGAGGAAGTCCTGTATGATCAAATGAGAGAGGAGGAAAATGCCCAAGCTTCGTTTACAGATGGATTGGTTCCATATGCGGAAACGATAATTTATATGGCAGCTGTGTCACACTCCTACTCAAGAGTGGCCTTGAGAGACAATTGCAAAGGAAGGCATTATTGAGTAATACTCTACTCAATGGCTAGAGTATTAGGTGGTGCACCTGGTCATATTCACTTTGTGTGAAGTAGAAGTCACCTGAGGTGGGGAATATATGCAAACTCATGAAAGTAGAAAATGGCTTGTCCAGCTAGTTAAGGATCTGGAAGGGAAAAGATTAAAATCTTGGAATTCAAAGTGAGGAATTCTGGGGTAGATAAATGGGATAAGCACATAGAATTGCATGTGAAGTCTCTAAAATAACCAAGTAGGCAAAATAAGTTGGCCAGTTAGCTAGCCTTTACCAGTGTCTGCTGCAGTGCTGGCAAAATGCACACACGAAGTGGCCACAGCAGCTAAAATAGAGATTTTGTACGGGCCCAACAGCATAGACGCCCACTAACCAAGGCTAATCAAGCCACTTCCAGTGTCTAACCTGCCAACACCAGAGACCAATGCTAAGCCCCTGATATGGCAATGTTCGTCAAGGAAATCAACTGGCCATTTTGGTAGCAAACTAACTTCGTTAGGATTCTTCCATCTTGGAAGTTCCAGCAGTTTCTTCTCATAAGCATAGACACTTATTCCTGATGTGGGTCCACAGGAAAGCACCACTATCTCGGAATTTATGGAATGCCTAATCCACATAACATTCAACCAGGGAACCAACCCACCTTACCACAATAGAAGAGAGAAAAAGCGGGCCCATGACCATGGGATTGAGTAGATCATATCATATACAACTTCACCCACATCACCCGGAAGCTGCTGGCCTGTTAGAGTAATGAATGGCTTGATGAAGGGGCAGCTAAAGCAGCAGCCAGAAGTAATGCCTTGTGAGGATATCACACTATCCTCCAGGAAGCAATACACTCATTGAATCAGAGACCTTTCTATGGCATTTTGATCCTTTCAGGAAGAATACATGGCTGGAACCAAAAGATAGAAGTCGAATTGGCCCCACTTACTATCACTCTCAATGATCTACTGGGATATTCTGTAGACTCCTGTCTTTACAACTCTGGGCTCTGCAAGATGAAAGGCTCTGCTCCCAAAGGAGGCATGCTCTCACCAGGGGACACATATGGTCTCAGTGAAGTAAAGTCTACAGTTGCCTGGTAAGCACTTTGAGATCTGTTTTCAGGGACCAGCAAGCAAAAAGAGGAGTCGCCAGCCTGTCAGAAGTAATTGACCCTGAAGAGCATGAGGAAGAAGTCTTCCTGGTACACCAGAGAGACAAGGAGGAATATATGTGGCACTCAGGTGACCCAATTTGAGCACCCCTTTGCCCACATGAATAGAAACATGCAGAAATTCTGGCTAGAGAAGTTTATGTTTAATAGGGAGTCAGACTCCTGAAAAACGGCGGAGACCAACATAGGTGGTAGCTGAGGGTGAAGGAGATTTCGAAGGAAGAGTGGAAGACAGAGAGGATAAGTACCAGTTGTAGCACTGAGAACACCGGCAGAGATGGGGGCTCTATTCTGTCACACTAACCTCCCTCTATGTAAGTGTCCCCTCAGGAAGTGAGGTCCACCAGAGCCCGTGAGGAGCTGTTTCCAAATGTCCCAGAGAAGTAGATCTGTGTGGCCCAAGTGGTGGATGATGGAAGATAAGGAGAGGTGTTGCTCAGCTCCCCCTTCAAGAAAGGACTCGCCAACCAGGAAGAGGAATGTGGTTACCTGATGGATTCCACCTGTTAGCTTCTTCAGGATTCATGTCAGCATTCAAGCCACGTTCCTGCACTCCTGGGAGTAGACCCTGCTTAATGATTGAGGGAGGCTATGGTAGAAGAAGTCAGGCTCTTCTGGAGGTGGCCTCCAGCCAATAACCAAGCAAGACAGTGGTCGAAGGGCCTGGCCCTTTACATACAGTGCAGCCATTCTGTTCCGGACCTTCCTGCTGGGATGGCCAAGACACTGTCAGGTCATCTTGTTCTGATAATCTCCTCTGCTCATCCTGCTTCTTCCACTTCTAATTCACAGAGGTCACTCTCCTACGAACAATTTTTGTACTTACAATTCCATCTCAGTTTCCTTTTGGAGAACCCAACCTGCAACACGTGCTCTGTTCATTTTTGTAACCTAACAGTGTGCCTGGAAAGATAATAGATGCTCAATAAACGCTTTGCAAATAAGGGCTAAATTGCCTACCGCATTCTATGATAGACTATACGCTTCCTCACGGTCAAGTAACATGGCAGATGCCAACACAATTTCTTTTCTTCTTTTTTAGTGTCATCTTTTGATTCATGAAACTTTTAGGGATTTGAACACAGCAAGGATGTTGATGGTTTTGTTGGCTTCTTATTCATTAGACACAACCTAATTCTTCCAAGTCCTTTGCAGTTTTCTGATGCAGAAAATTTTCCATGCTGGGAAAAGAAGACAAATTTGTATTTACATCACAAGGAATTTTCACTAAGTATTTCTCTCAAATGACTAACGATGTGTTCATCAAAGCCAGTCACATTTGAGATGCTACTCCTAAGGCCAAGGCAATTGAAACGGCCTATCAGCTAAAAAAACAAACAAACAAAACCCATATAAAAGTCCTCGAGGCAACTCAGAAGCCACCCACGTAGCCGCCAAGCAATCAGTCAAAGGCTGAGGCAGGAACTAACTCATGTGGTGGCTAAAAGACTAGTTGAAGAAGCTGTCAAACGCTTGTAGATTTTATGAGGGGGTTCTTTAAGATGAGAAATAGAAAATGATTTAGATCAGCTGCCCCCACCGTGAATCAAATTTCCTGCGTCCCTTTGTAGATGCTTCACAGCCATACATAATGCTTTGCTCTGGAGAACTCATATAAATAGCACTACCCAAATATACTCCATAGAATGAGAGCGGTTCCGATTGCGCCTCTACACAGATGAGAATGTCTCTCTCCAGGTCAAAGAGGTATGTAAAAGGAAAGAACTTGGCCCAATTGTTTTATCCCAGGAATGAGAAGAAATATCCCCATAAATTTTCTTTGAGCCTCTCAGTGATGAAGTGAGTGAAAAGCAGACCTCTGGACTAAAAGCCTGACACAGTCTCCACCACAGTGTTTCCCGGGCGATCCCGACTTAGTTTATCTCATAAAATTTGAGGAAGCTTAAAGACCTACTGTAAATTCCCATTTAGCCCTTTCCATTCCCACTAAAAGTCCCACAGTCATTTTTGAGTATGACTTTTGGAGTGACTTGTAGCTTCATTAGAGTTGAGCCCTGTGCAAAGCCCCAGGGAGGCTACTAAGACCTATGTCTGCCTCAGAGCTGAGCCAGTATGCCGATCTTGAACTTCCTCTTGGGCATCCGCGATTATGCAGTGTGCTGAAGTCTGCAGTGGTTTCATGATTGAAAATAGATGCAGTTGAAGATCAGGGCTATAAACTCCTTTTTTCTTGAGATATGAAGTGCATGTCTAAGTAAGTGCTTCATTATACCATCTTAAGAGACACAGGGTAATTTGGTATTCTCCTACCACTTCATTTACCTTCAAGTTAAAATGTAACATTTTCCTTGTGCAGAATTTCCTCACCCCTTTGTTTTGTCAAAGCGTAAGAGACTCGTTTAATAAGAGGGACCCTGAAGCATACAAAGCATAACTGACTTCATCTAAAGAGAATATTTTTCACATGTTCCTGTGGATGTTTGTAATTTGTTTATACTAAATACAAACAAACACCCCAGTTTGTTGGCACATTAAACAACTGTTACCATATGTCTGACATAATTCTGGGGATAGAGAGTGAATTTTAAAAGTAAATTCAATTTCATGTGCTAAATACATCTCTTTTAAAAGGAAAAAGAATTGCCTTCAATGGAAGCTTCTACAAGAAGCCCTTTAAATGCAAATTGCTAGAGGAACCTTGCAAATCCCTTACCAATAATATACTGTACTCCTAATTTCTCTTTAACTGCAGGGCACAAAAACACTTGCTTTTCTAAGGTCACATTCCCAATGGTTAAAATACACGTGTGCAACAGACTATGGTTTTTAACTGGCATTAGGTTTCCAAAAGTATGAATATGACATAGCAGCAAAAAAGAAAAAAAAAAGAGGAGGGTGGTAATAAATAGTATTTATTGAAAATTCAAATGTGCCGAACAATTGTTTGGCATATTATGTAGTTTCTGGTAACCACACAAAGGAAGGTAGCAAGTCCAGTCACTAATCACAGTTTTCAAAACACATATGATATTGTATTTCTTGGAAGCCAAGAGCAATGTTTTTAACATTTTTGGTGCTAATAAGAAGTCTACTTTTTCCTGAGATCAATTAAAGAAAAGTTCCATGAGCAGAGATGCAAACTCTTTCTTTTCAATAATTTAGTGAGCCTAATTGTACATGCCATGCCAAAAAAAAAAAAAAGTGCACAAAATAATGCGTTAGCATCTTTTGCTTCAAATAAATGGCATAATAGTTTGAACAGTTGATTACTGAGTGACAAGAAATGAATCAGTATATACTGGGCTGGGAGGCATCATGTAACTAAGGAAGAAATTCCAATTTTGAAGACTGGAGGTATTATTGGATACCATAAAGAGAACTCCTGGGAAGTTATAAGACATAACCTGAAACTACCCATGAAAGACGATGTCCTAGTTATCAACTGGTGCATTACAAACTACTCCAAACATTAGTGACTTTAAACAACAATTTATTATTATGATGTCTTACTCTTCTGAGGGTCCGGAATTTGGACAGGACACAGTGGGGACAGTTTGTCTCTGTTCTATAGTGTCTGAGGCCTCAGCTGGGATAACCCAAATGACTGGGGGCTAGAGAAATGGGAAGAGAGGACTGCCTCTCTCTCTCTCCCCCCCCCAAAATCCCCCCCCCCAGATTCCTCCTGTGGCCAATTTGGGTCCTCCCATAGTGTGGTAGCCTCAGGACTACCAAACTCCTTACCTGAGAACTGAGGGTGTAAGAGGACCAGACCAAACCTTCCAGGCTCCTAATGTCTAGGCCCAAGACTGGCAGAGCGTCACGGGTCAGCCAGGGTCAAGGGGAAGGGAATCATGTCACACTCCTCAAGGGATAAATTATCAAGGAATTTGTGGCCATTTTTAGTTAACCACAGGTAGATAATAGAGACATTTGAAAATTTAGGGCATATAAAAAAATCATGATTTCTTTTTAAAAATCTTTTTGATGAGAAAAAAATTTACCTGAGTTGTGCAAACAATTACACCCATTCTGAACTCACATGAATGGGCACAATTCAAAAACACTGTATTGGATCTCATTACTTTCATCCTATATTTTTGCCACTATTACTTTGGTTTTCTATGTCCTTGATATTTAATAGCAATGACATTCAAAACATGATATTTTAATCCATAACAATAACATTATTTTCTCTTCTGATGTAAAATCACCAACCAAGAAAGGCAGTCTATTAGGAATACCTACTGTGGCTTCAAACAATCTTTCTGAAGAAAGAATGGTTTTGTATTCACATCAGCCTTTAAGAAAGTGAATTTTTTAGAAATACAACACACTAATTTAACATCAGAATAACACATCTGAGTTTGAAGGAATGTTGGATCACTTGATTAAAGATTAAACAAATCTGTATCTACCAAAGGCCCTAAAAACATATTTTAAAAACCACATACGATATCCCTGAACAAAGTGAAATTGAGTAGCAATGCAGAACCATGATAATCTGTTGGCACTCAGACTCCTGACAGTGTGGAATCAGGACAGTTGGTTAAGCTTCATGAATGCATCAGGAAGCACCAGCACCTCTTCCACTTAGCATCACTTGCTTGGCATAGAGCTACCTGCTCTGCCTGACACTCAGTTTGATTCAGCAAATGTGGATGAGAAGCAAGTTCTATGCTAGGAATTAAATACTAAATGACATGGGCACTGCCCTGGTGGGAATTTTAATCTAGTGGTGATTCTTTCTTTTTCTTTCTTTCCTTCCTTTCTTTCTTTTTATTTTTCTTTCTTTCTTTCTTTCTTTCTTTCTTTCTTTCTTTCTTTCTTTCTTTCTTTCTTTCTTTTTCTTTCTTTCTTCTTTCTTTCTTTCTTGATGATTTCCTATTTCCCATCTTCCTTGTCCTCTGTGAAGCAGACTCACAGCATTATATTCCCATTGCTCATTCAACATATATTTGTTGAATGCTCAATCTGCACAAATTATGTGAATTACTTGTAAATAAAAACAAAGATGCCATGGTTCCGTGGGCCCTGTATTCGTTTCCTAGGGCTACCATAACAATGCAATAAACTAGGTGGTTTAAACAACAGAAAGTATTGTCCTGAGCAATGGAGGTTAGACGTCTGAGCTCAAGCTATTATCTACATTGGTTCCTTCTGAGGGAGAATCCGTTCCATGCTTCTCCTAGCTTCTGGTTGTTTGCTGACAGTCTTTGGCATTCCTTGACTTACAGATCTCTGCCTTCATCTGGACATGGCATTCTCCCTGTACGTGTGTCTGTGTCCAAGTCCCCCTTTCTCATAAGGACACTAGTCATATAGGATTAGGGGCCCACCCTACTCCAGGTGACCTTGTCTTAATAATTACCTCTGCCACAACCCTACTTCCAAATAAGGTTACATTCTGAGGTACTGTAGGTTAGGACTTCAACATATGAATTTGGGGGTGATACAATTCAATCCATAGCTCTTGAGGTCAAATTTCCTGAGCAACTATCCACTCTGCCCAATGAATAAATCAACTTTATTTCTATCTAAAGAATGAGAATAAATAAAGACAGAGTGATCACAAGAGTAGCCAGCTCTCAAATGCTGTAAGCTTTATTCTGTTCATGTTCTAGACAAGGATAACTTAGAATAAATGTTTTATGCAAAAGAAAGTAGGAAGGTTTCCTTGAGTATCTGAAATTTATTCATATATGCTTATTGGGCATTGTTCTGGGCACTGAGGAGATAACAGTGAACAAAATGGACAAAAATCTCTTTGCTCATGAAGATTCCATTCCAATGAAGGGAGACAGGAAAAACAAATAAAAAAGTAAGTTACATAGTACTTGAGAAGTTGTCAAGTGCTATGAAGAAAAACAAGACAGAGTAAGAAGGGATGGGAGAATGCAGGATGTGGGGCAGGGGCTGCACTTTTCAACAGGGGGGTCAGGGAGGTCTCAGCCAGAAGGTGACAATTAAACAAGTTGTTGATGGACCATGAGGGAGCAAGTCACGGGGATAGCTGGTGAAGTAGTGTTGCCGAAAAGGAAAGAGTGGGATAAGAGTATGGCTGATGTGTTTAAGGAAAACAAAGAGGCCAATATGGCTGGAGAGAGAGGATGAGTGTGGTCAGTGGATAAGGTCAAAGAGAGGTAAGGGGCAGATCATAAAGAGTCGTGTAGGATTTCAGCTTTTCTCCAAGTAAAGGAGGAAGCCATTGGAAGCTTCTGAGCCGAGGAGGGTTATGATCTGATTTGGGTTTTATCAGGATCACTCTGGTTCTAAAGGTAAAGGGGAGCTTTGCGCAGTGGCAGTATCGTAGCCAATGAGGTTTATCTGAGGCACGATTATTGCTCATAAAGGTAAAGGGGACAGGGAGAGAAGCAGGGAGAAACACCAGGAAGCCATTGTGAGAGAATAGGTGAGAGATGCTGGTGGCTGAGCCCAGGGTGGTAGAAATGGAGGTGAGGAGAAGTATTTGGATTTTGGATATGTTTTGAAAGGAAGGCCAAAGGGGTTTGAGATGGATGGATGGAGGGTGTAAAAGGAAAGAGAGAAGCAAGGAAGCAAGGAAAGAAGGAAGGAAGGAAGAAATGATAACTACAGTTTTGACTTGGGTTAAATGGCAAATTCTCCTCACTTTTCATTGTTATCAATTATTCATTTTCGTCTAGGCAAGATGAAACATATTGAATAACTAAATCCAGAAATGAAAGAAACAGGTAATAAATTGCTTTAAATTTGAAATTTAAAAAATTCCCTGGAAAGATGCAATCAGCTAAGTCCAGAATGTGAGAAATTCCACAGTATGAAAAATCCAGGTTGTTCAATAAATAAATCGCAAGGAAGAAAAAAAGAAAAAAAGGAAAGGTGAACCTATAGATTAAAAGATACTTAAGAGGTGTCTGGGTGGTGCAGTCAGTTAAGTGTCTGACTCTTGATGTTGGCTCAGGTCATGATCTCAGGGTCGTGAGATCGAGCCCCACGTCAGGCTCTGCACTAGATGTGGAGCCTACTTAGGATTCTCTCTGCCCTTCTCCTCCCTCTCTCTCCCCCTTTAAAAAAAAAAAAAGATACTGGGATGCCTGGGTTGATTAGTTGGTTAAATGTCTGCCTTCAGCTCAGGCCATGGTACTGCCTTCATCCCAGGGTACTGGGACTGAGTCCCGTATTGGGCTCCCTGCTCAGTGGGGAGCCTGCTTCTCCCTCTGCCTGCCGCTCCCCCTGCTTGTGCTCTGTATCTCTCTCATCTCTCTCTCTGAAAAATAAATAAAATATTTTTAAAAAAAAGATACTTAAGAGATTTATCAATCAAATACAATGTGCAGACCCTGTTTGGATCCAACTGTATAAAAGAAAAAAAATAATGAGATGATCAGACCAAAACTGATTTATTTGATGATTGGTTACTTGATAATATTAAGGAATTATTGTTAACTGGGGGATATGATACTGGTATTATAGTTGGCTTTTTAAAAATAGTTATTTTTAATAGACATACTAAAATGTTTATAGATAAAACATGATGTCTAGGATTTCCTTCATCATAATCCAGTAGAGAAATGAAAGATGACCATAAATGGGTGATTATTATTTGTTTTGCTATTCTCTCTACTTTTATGTATGTTAGAAATTTTACATAATAAAGAGTAAATGAGTACAAAAATAAATAAATACATCAATACAATGTTATGTCAGTACATTAAAAATTGGTAACATGAGCTGCCTTAGGAAAAGGATGGCTGGGAGCAGGAATGAGGGAGATTCTTCCCTGCCTCCTCTGTTGTATCTTTCGACTATCAAACCATTGAAAAATACTGTCTATTAAAAAATACAATCAAAAATTAGTTAACCTGCCCTGGCAGGTGTGTGGAAGAAGCCGCAGCTTGTAGAGAAGAAACGTCCCAGGACAAGCTGCTGATTATTTTCTCCCTGAGTCTCCCTGTTCTGATCTGCTAGCCTCAGGTTGTCTCATGACTCCTCATTCTGAGGCAATGCTTAATTCAGCAGAATATAAGCCAAAATTATAATGACTCAGAGAATAGTACCCCTGAGTATTAGAGCACATATTCTGAAGCAAATTTTTCCATGCAAGTTTCATCAGCTCAGTTCAAAAACAGTGCTTACATTGCAGGAAACTGTGGACTACTATTAACCTCTGATTTAGGATGGTAGTCTGTTTTCCTAACCTAACGGATAGGTTAATATCCTTGTACTATTGGTGAGCAGGTTAGGTTTCATGATATGACCACTATCTATATCGTGGGAGTAACTTTTATTCATGAAATGAACATATCATATCTTATCTAAATGATAAATATATTTTATTTTATGTAAGATGTCATGCCATTGCACATAGCTCCATAACTTTGCAGGGTACTTGTTGTACATTAATCATAAAGTCTTTTGAACTTCTAACACTCAGAGACCAATTTCAGGGACATCTATTAATCCAAAGGGTCTTCCGTGACACTCTCCAAACTCTAAGACTTGAACAAATAGCTTTTTCAGAAAGATGTGAGTAAATTACTTTCCTCACCCTTTTGGAGAGTCTAAAATCAGCTGAACTTTTACATTTTAATTCCTTGGTCTAGGAATCTAATCATGGAATAAGGAAAGTTGAATAGACTGATTCACATGAAAATTATCAGGGTTTTTTGTTTGTTTGGGTTTCTTTCCCAAATACTGGTCATCATCTAAGTTGCTGCCCCTATGATTTATGGCTGAAACTTTCATTTTCTACGTCAACCTTGGAAATCAGACATAAAAAACAAAGTGAGTAGGGGGCCCTGGGTGGTGCAGTTGGTTAAGCATCCGACTCTTGGTTTCAGCTCAGGTTGCGATCTTGGGGTGGTGGGATCGAGCGCCACGTCTGGCTCAGCGCTCAGTGCAGTCTGCTAAAGTTTCTCTCTCTCTCCCTCTGCCCCTCCCCATGTGCTCGCACTCGCTCTCTCTCTCTCAAATAAAAAAATATGTCTTAAAAAAAAAACACACAACAGGGGCACCTGGGTGGCTCAGTCGTTAAGCGTCTGCCTTCGGCTCAGGTCATGATCCCAGGGGCCTGGGATCGAGCCCCGCATCGGGCTCCCTGCTTGGCAAGAAGCCTGCTTCTCCCTCTCCCTCTGCCTTCTGCTTGTGTTCCCTCTCTTGATTATTTATTTATAAATAAATAAAATCTTAAAAATAAATCAATAATTAATTAAAAAACCACAAGAAAGAGAGTAGATTTCACACTTAGCTATATAAGTCAGTGTTTTTTGTGTGTCTAGAAGAGTCTTAGCATGTAACTTGGTAAAGAAATTATTAGGGTCTTACCTTCCAAAGATCACCGCACAAGTGTGTTAGTTATTGAAGCAAGTATAATGGTAAGAGTTCACATGTGAGAATCAAGGGTTCTGCTACTAACTACCTTTGTGAACTCTGGCTACCCTGCTTACACGTCTCTGACTTCTTCAAGTATAAAGTGAGAGAGTTTGATTAGACAGCCTTTAAATGTGCTCTCAGTATTTAGAGTCCATAATTTTTAATATTTTAGAGAGAAGCACGTGAGAATCTATTAATTCAGGAGCTCTTACTTTTACCCTATCCTAAAATTATTTATGAACCTCTCACTTAATAAGGTGAGAATTGTTTTAAACACTAGTTAGGGCGCCTGGGTGGCTCAGTCAGCTGGGCATCTGCCTTCAGCTGGGGTTGTGATCCCAGGGTCCCAGGATCGAGCCCTGCATTGGGCTCCCTGCTCAGCGGGAAACCTGCTTCTCCCTCTCCCGCTCCCCTGGCTTGTGTGCTCTCTCTCTCTCAATCAGATAAATAAATAAACATCTTAAAAAAAAAATAGGGGTGCCTGGGTGGCTCAGTCAGTTAAGCGTCTGCCTTCAGCTCAGCTCATGATCCCGGGGTCCTGGGATCAAGTCCCACATTGGGCTCCCTGCTCAGCAGGGAGCTTGCTTCTCCCTCTGCCTGCCACTTAAAGTCTTCAAAAAAATTTAAAAATTTAAAAAATAAAAATAAAAAAATAAACACTATTAGTGTCCACACAATATCCATTTTCCCCTCCTCCTCGCTAAGACCACTCTAATGTAATGTATGCCAATGCTGAGTTCGGCTACTATCCTGTCACTTCATGTACTCTCACCAATGGAAGCAGAAGTTGCTGAATGAGCCTTCTTGTAAAGCTCTTTCAAAGATGGTAGACTCTGCTAGCAAGTATCTTTCACACCTTGGCTCTTCTCTTCTTCCTGCCTGGAACTGGGACACAATACTAGAGGTGGAGCCCCCACCGTGTGAATACAAGGCAACAAGCACAGCCGAGCACAGCAGTGTATTTGTTTCCTAGGGCCACCATAACAGAGAACCAAAGCTGAATAACAAACTTGGAGCAGCAGAAACTTACTCGTTCATGGTGCTAGAGGCCCCACATCTGAAATCAAGATGTCAGGAGGGCCATGCTCCCGTGGCTCCCTTGGCTCTTCTAGATCCTGGTGGCCCCAGGTATTCCTTTGCTCGTAGCAACATAACTCCAATCCCTGCCTCTGTCTTCACATGACCATCTTCCTGTGTGTCTCTATCTACATTTTCCTCTTCTCAGAAGGATATCAGTCATATTGGATCCTAATGACCTCATCTTAACTTGACTACATCTGCAAAGACCCTATTTCTAAATAAGGTCACATTCACAGGTCCTGGGGGGTTAGGACTTCAGCACCATTGTGTGTGTGTTGGGAGGGCGCAATTCAACCCATAACAGTCCCGATGGCATTCTGGAGCTACTTTATCAGCTCTGGATTTTCTACTTCTGAACTTACTACATGAGAAAAACAAAGCCTCCAATTTGTTTAAGCCTCTACTTATTCAGAGTTTTTTGCATTTAGAAGAGAACTCAACTCTATCTGACACAGTAACTTCAAAGCGAAGCCTGGCAATTACAAAATTATCTGACATAGGGAGCCTCCTTATTCAGAGAGGATAGTTGTAATTTCTTAAAGATAGAGACGATTATTCTCTTGTGAGAGAGTGGGGCAATTGGTGGGAACCTGTGCTCAGCTAAGATTTTTCCAGTCATAATTTAAAGATCAAATCTGTTTTCAAAATAGAGTTCACCAGATACTGAAAAGGTCAATGGGCCTGTATTCAGCAACCAGATTTAAGACCTAACCCTGCCCTGGACTGACACCTGTCTCAGATATTTCTTTATTAGTCACCACTATGTACCTCAATGAATGAGGATACAAATGCAGCCTTTGTGCTTCAATTACCAGAAGCACAGTTTACTTGTCTAACACAATCAGGTTCAATTTTATGATACTATCTTTCTGCCAGGTGTGGTGCTCAGAAATATATGTGCCAGAAAACACTTCAAGCAGCCAAGATTGAAATTTGTCTTAATTTTGAGAGAGTTGCTGAGTCCTTAGACCATTTTCAGGGCATCTATACCAGGAACATAACCATGATTTATTCAGCTTACTTATGGCTCCGTCACTGGGGACAAGCAATTATTCCTGTCATCTCTGTTAGTCAGAGTGCCCTGAATTGTTCATTTGACTGCTCAGCAGGCTCAGAAAGGCTGACATCAGAGTAAATAGATATTCCTATCACTTCTGCCTAAGAAATACAAGGGCATAGTTGGTAAGTCAGGACTTTCCATCCTTCCATCCAAAAAAAAATATTTGAGTGCCTATCTTGTGCCAGACTAATGCCAGGCACTGAGGATTAAACAAATAAGACACAACCCCTACCTTCAAGGAGCCCACAGTTTAATTAGAGATAGGCAAATCAACCGATTTCTGCCTTCAGTTCACAAGACACTGAAGTAAATGCTGAGATTGGTTGAAGAACTGATGTGAGGGAAGCATGCAGGCAGGGCAATTAGCTCTTCTCTGGGCAGAGTGAAGCTCCTGATTAAACTGGTGTCAAAAGTTAGACCTGCAGGTACACTAGGAGTTAGCCACATGAGAGGGAAAAGCATATGCAAAGACTCAGAACTAAAGGAGCACATGACATAGTTGAGACCTGCACAGAGTTCAGTATGGTGGAGTATGAGGTGGAAAATATCAGTAAAAACAAATGAAACGTGGTCCACATTCTGAAGGCACTGGGGAGCTACTAGAACAGTGGTGAGTCAGACAGTTATGTGATCAGGTTTGTAGAAAGTGTCTTTCTGGCAATGGCACACAGACAGATCAGAACAGAGCAGGACCGGACATGGAGAAACCAGTAGGAGTCTGCCGAAGTATTCTAAGGGAGGGGGGAGTAGCAGGAAAGGAATGAGAAGACACACTTAAGGAGTAAAATTGCCAGCACTTGATGAGTTATCAGATTTAGCAGGCACCCAAGAATGACACTAAAATTTATGGTTTAGTTAACTGGTGTGCATGGGTGTGAGGAGGTATTCTTACAGCTTAAAAGTTAGGAAATGGCAAAAATTGTTAATTCTCTTATATTGATACTAAAAATCCATATTCAAATTTCATATTCATATTTAATAAAGTAACTCAGTTATGTTCCCTAATCAAATTTCTGATATAAAAACTATTTGGGGGCACCTGGGTGACTCAGTGGGTTAAGCATCTGCCTTCGACTCAGGTCATGATCCCAGGGTCCTGGGATTGAGCCCCGCATTGGTCTCCTTGCTCAGCGGGGAGCCTGCTTCCCCCTCTCCCTCTGCCATTCCCCCTGCTTGTGCTCTCTCTAGCATTCTCACACTCTCTCAGTCAAATAAATAAATAAAACCTTTAAAAAAAACTATTTGAATTTTTTTAAATATGAAAAGCAAATTTACTTTAGAAACTAGATATTGATGATGATGAATGATGAAAAAAAATTTGTAGAGTATAAAAGTCCTAATGTATGGAGCAGTAGTTCTCCATTATTTTGTATCTCAGTCTCGTTAAGAGTCCCCTTCCACAACATCTTAAAATAAACTCTCAGAATAGCTCTTTGCTGAAAGGTCATCGGGGCGGCAAAAGGAACACATGCTTGCTAACTACTACATGTGAGGGGGCCTGGGACATGGGGTCGTGGGGACTAAAGGTGGCAATATTTACAGGTAACCAAGCACAGGTCCCCGTGATTGATGGCTACAACAGGAAGACTATGAACCAAAATCCATTCTCTACTTTGTTCTCTGCACAAGGCTGCCCAGCTAGACTGCATTTCCCAGCCTTCTTTGCAGTTAAGTGTTGCCCCGTGACAATATTCACCAAAGGAACATGAGCAGAACTAATGAGTGCCGCTTCTAAATCTGGGCCCTATGATATTGC
Organism: Phoca vitulina; assembly: GCF_004348235.1. NCBI lineage: Eukaryota > Metazoa > Chordata > Mammalia > Carnivora > Phocidae > Phoca > Phoca vitulina. Next base: position 21,699,949 of record NW_022589717.1, on the reverse strand, counting down.
AAAAATTCCTCCACATTTTCCCTTTCCTTCAAGCTGAACAAAAGCATGACTGCACCCAGCAGATGAGAACAACACCCTAGGGACTGCCATGGGAATAAGGCAGAGGGAGCTTGGGTCCCTGGGTGGCCACAGGGAGCGGAATTGCCAGCCTCCCCGCCCTAGACTGCTGTGAAGGAAAATAAACATTTTTGTTCTTTAAGCCACTGTACTGCCTGGTGTATCTGTTACAGCGGGCTTGTCTTTGTCACAAGTAACACAACTTTTTTTCTTTTTCCTTCTCTTCTCCAGCACAGCTATTTCATTTTTGTGGTATTGTCTTCCATGTGTGTAAATATTATAAGAGCTGTAAATGCAACTCTGTTATTCTCATTCTCGTATCACAAGCATCTTCCAGGATCAAAATTATCTTCAATTATTTATTTTAAAATAAAAAACGAAATCACTCAGAGAAGATTAGTGCAGGGCAAAAAAGTTTGGGTTCTTTGCGATTCTCCCTTTTTGTAATGACTGCTGTAGCCACAAGTGTATGTAGTGAATAGAGAATGTTGGAGGTTGTAACACCATCAGGATGGCAATATAGGTCATTCCCGACTTCATTTCCCTTACAGGAAGAACAGCTAGCAACTGTCCATAGACAAGATACCATCGTGAAAATCCCAGAACCTGGGGAGGAAGCTGAAGCAGGCCCCTTGACCACAGAGACTGAGAAGAACAGCATAAGAAGGTAAGAGAGATGGCTACCCTCTGGCTACATTGTTTGCCCTCAGGTCAACACAGTGCTGCATGGAAAGGTCCCCCTAGACCTAGGGTTTCACCAATGGGTAAAAAGAGCCTAAGATGGACATTCAGCACCCCACCAGTTGCAGGACGCATCCCAGGAGGCCCACTCAGGTCTTGCCTGACAGGAATCAAAGGGGGGAATCTGTGAGGCTTGACTTCTGGAGATCAGAGAGAGACAGAGAAGGGGAGTGGGGTTTATAGCACCCAGCACTGAGATCTTGGCAAACCACATTCTTGCAGTGGCCTCTGAGCAGAGATCCCAGGCAGCTTCTCTGCCCATCTGCAGAGCTGAGCTGGTAGCCCTTTCTGGCCAGAGGGCCCAATTTCTAGTTCTGCCTGATTTGAGTCTCCAGGGAATAAGCCATACTGGCCCTGGGACCCATTCTACCACCCCATGCAGATAGGAAAGCAAACTCACAACACTGCCCAATTGCTGAGCATAGCCTCCAGTCCCTGCCTCTCCAAGAAGCCTGGGCAGAGGATATGGGCAGTTACAGAGCCCATCCTACAACCCTGTTAGGTCAGAGAGTCAAGCCAGCAGACTGGACCAACTGTTAAGCATAGCCTTTGACCCCACATAAGCAGGGAGCCTAAACAGTGACCCTGGGCAGCCTTGGAGCCTAGCCTACAGTACCACCAAGCTGCAGAGCCCAGCCGACAGCCCTACTGTAGGAATTTAAACATTTCACTACAAAAAATCAGCTAAGCATAGAAGAAGACAGTAATGCAGAAAATGAAGAACAAAAAAGCTATAGAGCACATAGAAAACAAGTAACAAAATAACAGAAGTAAACTACCAAGTGTGAATCACGAAGAAATAGAAAATTTTAACAGACCAAAAAGACATTGAATCAGTAACCAAAAACCTCTCAACAAAGAAAAGCTCAGGACTTAATGGCTTCACAGTGAATTCTACCAAATATTTAAAGAAAATTTAATGCCAATCTTTTCTGAATGCTTCCAAAAATTGAAGACAGAACTCTCCCAAACTTATCAGGCCAGCATTATTCCAAAACCAAATGCAGATAAGGACGCTAAGAAAAGAAAACTGCAGGCCAATATCCTTGATGAATATAGATGCAAAAATTCTCAAAAAAATACTAGCAAACCAAATTCAACAGTACATCAAAAGCATCATACACCACGATCAAGTTGGATTCATCCCTGGGATGCAAGGATGGTTCAACATATGCAAATCAATAAACGTGATACAACACATTAATAAAATGAAATATAAAAATCACATCATCATCTCAATAGATGCAGAAAAAGCACTTGACAAAATTCAACATCCATTCATGACAAAAACTCTCAATAAATTAAGTATAGAAGGAATGTACTTAAATATAATAAAGGACCACATATGACAATCTCACAGCAAAACCATACTCAATGGTGAAATCTTGAAAACTTTTCCTCTAAGATCAGGAATAAGACAATGGGGCCCACTCTCAACATATTCCACATAGTACTGGAAGTCCTAGCCAGAGCAATCAGTCAAGTAAAAGAAATAAAATGCATCTAAATCAGAAAAAAAGTAATATTGTCTTTGTTTGCAGATGATATGATCTTATACATAGAAAATACTAAAGACTCCACCCGTATCTTACACTACTCACAAACATTCACTCAAAATGGATTAAAGACTTAAATGTAAAACCTGAAACCATAAAACTTCTAGAAGAAAACATAAGGGAAAAGCTCCTTGACATCGGTTTTGGCAATGATTTTTTGGATATGACACCAAAAGCACAAGCAACAAAAGCAAAAATAAATAAGAATGGTTATATCAAACTAAAAAAGAAACAATTGACAAAATAAAAAGGCAACTTTCAAAGAATGAAGGAAAAGAGTTGCAAACCACATATCTGATACGATATCCAAAATATACGAGAAACTGTACAACTCAATAGCAAAAAAATTAGATAATCTGATTTTAAAATGAGCAAAGGACCTGAATAAAAAATGTTTCCAAAGAAGATATTCAAATGGCAAATGGATACATGAAAAAATGTTTAACATCATAATGATTAGGGAAATGCAAATCAAAACCATAATGAGACATCATCTCACACCTGTTAGAATGACTATTCTCAAAAAAGACGAGATTTACAAGTATTGGCAAAGATGCGGTGAAAGGGAACCCTTGTGCACTGTTGGTGGGAATGCAAACTGATAGAGCCTCTAAGGAAAACAGTATGGAGGTACCTCAAAAAATTAAAAATAGAACTACCATATGATCCTGCAATTCCACTTCCAGATATATATATCCAAAAGAAATGAAATCACTATCTGGAAGAAATATCTAGACCACCAGTTCATTGCAGCATGATCTACAATAGCCAAGACATGGAAACAACCTAAGCGCCCACTGATGGATGAGGAAATGTGATTTTATGTACACACACACACACACACACACAAACCAGAGTATTATTCAACCATAAAAAAAGAAGAAAATTGCCATTCGTGACAACATGGATGAAACGTGAGGGCATTTTGCTAAGTGCAATAAGTCAAATACAGAAAGACTCATATGAACTTATACGGGAAATCTAAAAAACTGACTTACAGAAACGGAGAGTAGATTGGTCATTGCAGAGAGGGCAGGGAGGGAGGAATGGATAAAGGTAGTATAAAAGGTGCAAAGTTCCAGGTAAAAATGGGGCACCTGGCTGGCTCAGTTGGTAGAACATGTGACTCTTATTCCCAGGGTCTTGAGTTCAAGCCCCACACTGGGCATAGAGCTTACCTTAAAAAAAAAAAAAAGAACTAGAGGGAGAGAAAAAAAAGATAAGTAAGTTCTGGGGATGTAATGTACAGCACGGTTACTACTATTAGTAATATTGTATTGTATATTTGAAAATTGCTAAGAAAGTAGATCTTAAAAATTCTCAACACAAGCACAAATTGTAACTGTGTTAAGTGATGGGTAGTCTTAACTAACCTATTCTAGCAAACACGTCACAATATATACATACATCAAATCATCACATTGTACACCTTAAATTTACACAATGTCATATGTCAATTATATCTCAATAAAACTAGAAGAGTAAAATAGACTCCTAAAGAGAAGGTTGGAGTTGCAGATTGTGAAGCAGACCATTTTTAAAATATCAGTTCCTCAATAGCTGATTCATCTGGTGGAACCTCTAGAAAACCTGACTCCCTTTCACCCAACAATGAATTACTCTTCCCAAAACAGCCCAACTTCCTAAGTGGAAGTTGAAATCATCCTAAAAGCAACAAGAATTTTCCTGGAGAGCAAGTGCCCAATTGTGATTTTTTTCCTTAATGGAAGAACAATGTGTACCTTTAGTTTTTTGACACCTGAAAGATTTGTGATTTTGTTTTCTTGAGAAGCTTAGCAAGAAATTAGTTCAATTTAGTATGATTTCAAAATAGTAGGCATTATTAAAATATTCTAGATAATATGGCAATTTAAGGATGCGACAGGATTAGACTAGAAGTCAGTTAGGTCTTAGAGAGTAAGTAAACCAAGCAAACCGATTTCAAATCAAGCTAAAATCATTTAGTAAGCACCTAAGGTATGCAAACCACGTCTCAGATACTCTCCATCACCCGTGAGCTGTCTAATGCGGATGGAAGACATATAACTGACTAATAAAAATTTATGGTAGAATAAAATGAACTCTATAATACTTGTATAAGCAAAGTACATTTGGGTCATCTTGGAAGAAGAAATTAATTCAATAAATGTTGAAGTAGGGGGAAGAGAAGGAAAGTGTCCAACAGCAGAAAATAAAATCAGTGTTTACCACCCCACCCCCAACAATTCCCATTTCTCAGCCCCTGAGACTCACCTTCCTCTGGGATATTTGAGAAAAAGGATGTTTGCCTCACATTTGTTCCTGAGTCACCCTCTTTGCAGCTGCTTCTGTGAGTCACTTGCTCCTCTCCGTCACCCTCAGCTCTGCTTGGATTCTCCATCCTGGCCGCCCCCCTGGATGATCGGGGATTGCTGTTCTCATGACATAATGATGGTGTCCCTGGAAGGATATAAGATCACACTTCCTTTTGTTGCTTTTCTCTTTAATTTCCCACAACACCATCAATACAAAACATGTGCCTATTTGGTAGATTTAATTAAAGGATTGGTGAAAACCAGGGGCATTTGTTTATAATATAGGAGGATAAGACTTAAAATTGGATGACAAATACAATAATTCTCACAGCCCAAAAGCAAAAACCCAAAGTCCTTTTGGGGCATCCTTTTGGGGAAATACCCTAATTCCTAACTTTGCTCTCTTGCTTGAAATCCAGCCTCCTCTTGCCCCTTCTAAGAATGGCTAAGTTCTTCAACCCTTCAAATGCAAATCCTTACTACTACTGCTGTATGAAACCCCCGCCCCCCCACCCCTGGATGACTCAAGGACACAATAACTACAGTAAAGCATTATTCCAATGGGGAGACTCAGGACAGCTGAGATGAGTGCTGCGCTGCAAGTCCAATGTGTCTTCTGAACTCTCTATGCCAATCTGCTGTGAACCCGGGCATCTTCATCATTCTTGCAGTTTTCCCAGTGGATTACCGTTGGACTGAACGTGTCTCACACTCCTTTTCTAGTAGAAACAATACTTTTCAAAGATGGTATACTCTAAATTTACATTAGAGGAGACACGCTTTTTCTAAATGTGTAGTTACCCGCCTATATTCTCCTGCCCACAATGGAAATTACACTTTACACGGTTGTGCCAAGAAGTTTGGTCTCTTTTTCCTACTTCCAGGCAATTCCCAGAGGCCTACCTGTGTTTCAGAAATACAGCCTTCCGTGCCAACAAACAGAACCATCCACCCTGACGGCCAGCATTTATTACATAAAAATGAAGAAGGAGATTTCAAAGTTCATTCTTTTCTGAGGGCCTGACTGAATTCATGGGCAGGCCTCTTCTTCTCAGGGATCTCTGTTAGGGTAAGGGAGACAAAGCACAGGAATAGACACAAACAGCCAGAGAGCTGTCTGGTGTACAAAGACCCCCTACTCTTCCTTAGGCTAACAGAACCCACCTCCTTAAACTCAGGGACGGACACGTGACCAGCCTGAGCCAATCACGATACTTCATATTCTCAGCCGTACAAATTCATCCAAGGCTTGGAAACAGGATTTAAACCTAAGCCTGGCCCATCAGAGTCCCGCCTTAGTATTTTAATCTAAAATTGGATGAGAGAAGCCTCTTTTCCTCTAAGGGTGATGAATGACTGAAACCCTATTTTCTGCCATGAAGAAAGAACCTTCCCTCCACAGTAAAATAGAATAAAACCAGTATGAATAGGAAAGCAGAAGTGAGATTCAAAAGAGTATGTTCCTTAGTGCTTGAGTGCCTGGTTCCAGCCCCTGAGGTCTTCAAAATTGCTGTAGTTCCTAAGAACCATTCTTCAGTTCTCTGACTTATTCCAGTATTCTTTTAATTTAGCTCAAATCTTACTTAAACTGGATCAAATTGAGTTTCTCTTCTTGCACACAAAATGTTCCTGAGATTATACCCTGTCCACACCAAATACCTTCCCTAAGGGTGGGAATGAAGACAGGAGAAGTTACCCTTCCATTTGAACAGAAGCAAATCCTACATATGCAATCAGAAAGTCCTTCTCTGGGGCCTGGCATTATTCTACGTAGAGTCAAACGGGACTCTTCAGAAAAGGATTTTCTAACACGCTAATATATCGCAGATCCTATACGTCCGAATGGACCAGTTGTTAAATAGAGCCCAGTGCCTCCTAAGTATCAAACCAATTGCGTATGCTACAAGCTTGTCTTCAGAACATAACTGCAATACATCTATGCATGTCATGTCTAATAATTATTGGGCAACACATGATCAGTGAAACAAAATGGTGACATGGCATACCAAGAATTGTACTTGAGATCCGTTTTATCCAAGGGATAAATCTTGCTAAAGTTTTTTTCTTCTTTTCCAACTTTACAAAAAATATGATAGAGTTTTAGAGTAGCATGTTTGATGACAAGTTTTGTAAGCCTCTAACTGGGGCGTCCCCTAATCTGAGAGAACTGACCATGCTCCTGCAGAATGCCATAGCCACTAACCCAGACCACCTCTTGCGAAGAAGTGGGGAGACTCAGGAACCCCAGGCTGATAATTCCTGATGCTTTGCTGCAAGTGTTTTCTTTGGGAATATCACAATAGCATATAATTTCTGTAAGATTTGTGCATCAATTCTCAAAACCTCTGACCCAGTCCTATGAAGAACTACTTTGAGGCCCCAGAAATCAAGAAATACTGAGAAATGTAGACTCTAGTGGAGTTTTTACCAATAGGTAGATCAGAGAGCTGGATAACTTCTAGATATTCAGCCCAAGCCCTAGTTGTTACTAAGGGGTAAAAAACCTCAATGCCTACATTATATACCTTACCAACTACAACTCCATGCTTCAAAAGCAATGTGAGTTATTCACATGTAATCCAGATGTCGGATGAGTCCCTTTGCCTCTTAAGATGGTTCAAACTCCCATTCCAAATTTCTCCAGTGGAAGTCCAGTGCCCTGCCCCAGAGTCCTGGGTATTCCCAGGGGACTTTCATTCCCGCTGTTATTTTGGACTCCGACTGCTGATTCCACTGATGAGTTTAACTGACAGATTACCTTGCCATGTGGCACACTCGGTCCCTATTCTGCACCACATTAACCCAGACATGGAACCTGGCCCCTCGACCCCCCCAGGACACTTACTCATATATGCACTGTGTTTACACAGGGAATTCGTGTATATGGCACAGTTCGCCAAAGACTTGGGACAGTGATGGTGTTTCTACAGAAATAAAAAGATTATACGCTGAACACGGCCAGTTCCACATCTTAAAAGATTTTAAGGTCTCTCCCGTATTAACCCACCAGGTGCTCTCCCACAGATCCTGTTTGCTCAGTTTTCCCCAACCCCAGGTGTTTATTGCAGAGCAGTTTGCTCTGAGCGTTCTTTCTTTGTGTCCAGCTACCCGTGCCCTGGGGATGCACCTTCCACCCAAGTAACTTACGGAGTATTTCCCTAAAATGGATTCTGGTCCCAGCTGCCAAGAATTTTCCACCTAATGTGCATAGAATGAATTAAATCCTGACACTGGAGAATTCTAAAGCACTCGAGCTTTTCTCGCGCTACATTTCATGGGTTCTTACATCAGAACAATAAAAGCTCTCGCCTTCCTTCACCTCTCTCATCCTAAAGAGCTTTGTGTTACCAGTTCATTCGCTGCAGGTAAGTCCCCACCAAGACATGATACTGTTACTATACTCCTGGAAGTTGGTCTGTTAGAACATCTAGGTTTTTGATAATGCATAATAAATTAATTGAACCCCAAATTAAACTTAAAAAGACACATTTGCAAGAATGGAAAGGAAGTTAGATTCCTTCCTGTAGCAGAACATGTGGGATTGAAGAATGTAAATGACATCAGGAAACAGTTGGTCTTCAGATAGATGTGTTTGTCCTCTAAAGTGATTAATCACCATGTCATTTTGAACTTTAAAGTGGCTATTTTCCCAATTCTGCAAGATCATTCCAGTCAAAGAAAGTGTTTATTTTCTACTTTGATTTGAGGAATGGGAAAGGGAGCAGGCATCTCTCTCCCTCTAGAGAGGGTGGGTAATGAATATGACCGAAAAATCCATGAGTTTGTATTCTTTCCTTTGAGTCCAGAAACACGTTCGCGTGAACTATATCCGGGTATGGAGGGCTAGGATTTTAATGCTGTGGCCTAAGGTCCCAGCTACCTAAAACCAATTCAAAAACAGGAGAATCCGGTGACAGGGAGTCAGCCTTCTTTCCTCCTTGGAACTGCTGACATTATGTCAGCTCCCCCGGCCTTGCTGACCTCACCCTGTGATCTCTAACTCCTCCCACCCTCAGCCTGGAGCATAGACTCAGTCTAAACCTTCCCTCCCATACCTCACTGAGCTCCAGCCCCAAACATCTGCCTGCAGTTCCCCAAACACACGAGGCATGTTCTGGCTTTAGAGCCTTTGCGCTGCTGCTTCTCGAGCTGGACAGGTCGTCCTCCATATATCCATCCCCATGGCAGCTTCACTCTCTTCATCCCCTCACACAAGCTCTCTCTGACCACCTTACCTACAAGAGGATCCATGTCCTCCTTTATCCCTCTCCCTTACTTTATCTTTCTTCATAGAACTTATTGCTGCCTGATATTCTATATAATAACTTAATATCTGTCTCCCTAGTAGAGTCCCTGAGATCAAGAACGTTGTTCAGGGCATCGCTGGATCTCCTGTGCCTAGAACAGTGACTCTCACGCAGTAATTGAATCAGTGAATAAATGAATGAATGAGTGATAGCCTTGGAAGAAACTGTGTAACTTAGTGGTTTGGTGCATAGACTTTTGAGATAGCAAATCTGGTTCGAATTCTGGCTCCTCTCTTTACAAGCTGTCTGGACTTCGCCAAGTCACTTATCCTATATCACAGGATTATTGTACAGACTAAGTGAAGTAACATATGAAAGTCATTTAGCAGGATAAGCATCGTTGTTTTCCTATTGTTCCAGCCTCTTATTTTATAGATAAAGGACCAGAGGTAGACTGAGGCAGAGGAACTGGGGCAGCATCTCTAATCTTGGGGATGACTTGTGCAGAGAAGGAAACAAATCTCCCATTCCCTCATAAAGGCGTCCTCAGCCGCTACCAAAACCTTAAGAATATACTCTCACTTTGACTCAGCAATTTTACTTCTGCAAATGTATCCCAAGGAAATGATCACCTATGTGGGCAAAGATTCTGCCACACAGATTTTTATCACAGTCTTATTTAAAACAATAAGGGAGTTGCCTGGGTGGCTCAGTTGGTTGAGCATCTGCCTCTGGCTCAGGTCGTGATCCCAGGGTCCTGGGATCGAGTCCTACATCAGGCTCCCTGCTCAGCAGGGAGTCTGCTTCTCCCTCTGCCTGCTGCTCCCCCTGCTTGTACTCTCTCTCTCTCTCTGTCAAGAGAATGAGTAAAATCTTTAAACAAACAAACAAATAAAAATAAAACAGTAAGAAATTAGAACGATACTAGGTGTCCAAGAGGGAATTGATTTGATAAATTATGGTATGGTTAGATGATGTGATATTACATGGCTATTTAGAACTAAATTGAAGAAGATTAGTAAGAGGAAAAAATGCTTGCATATACTCAAATAAGAAGGACCAATATCATCAAAAAGTCTGGGTGGTTGGAATCAGAATGAATTGTATTTTCTTTGTATATCTCCGAATTTCCCATATTTTCTTTAGTAAATAGGCATTCAGTCTTTTAAATAAAAATAACAATAGCTTGTTAGCATTCTCACAATAAAAAGTTACTACATTTTATGGGGAGAGCAATGAGGGATGCCTAAACTTGAGGAAGTTTCCCAAGTTCAGAGGGCATGAAATTGTTTTCCAGATGTCATGATTTTAAGTGAGCAATCCCCCTAAAAGCTTTGGCACACAGCAGATTCCAGAGTAGTCTAGCTTCATGACCATTAGGACCAACTGCCGTGTGTCCAGAACATCTACATTACTCTGTATTAGCACATTTAACTGATGACATTAGCAATGTTGCATTTTAAAAACCAAATTGACTTATAGCATTGCTCATTAGATTTAAATACTAGAGTGATTCATCATTTACAGTAAATCTATTAGATAAATTACACTGCAAAATGCAGCATCGTCAGTGTGGCAGGCCTGCCTGGAAATTAAGAATGGAAAGGGAAATTGAAGGAGAGAGATTCCTATCCGTGATTTGAAATTTAAACTTAGATTGCTATGGCAAGCATCTGAGCCTCGGCCAAAGAGGACAAGGCATCTGCCACATGTCTAAGATATTCCACTCTAATAATAGCCGAGGACCTCTTTTGGAACAGGTTAATGCCTTGCTTCATAAGGAAAAATCTTGAATGTTAAAATACTTTTAGGATTATTTCCTTACCCTTTAAATTTTTTTTTTTCACAATGTAACTGGGCTGCATATGTGATATATGCAACCATGGTTGGGTTTCTGCTGGTTAAATATAGTCCCAAACCCACAGCATGTTCAGCTGGGGGCCCTCACTCACCAGATGTTATTCCACTAATAGTGAGTGAGCTCATCCTTGGTGTGGAAGGTTATTCATTTGGGAGAGAATAATGAAAGTGAGACAATCATTACGTCACCTTTTCCTGTACATTATTCTCCCCTGCAGCTAACAAGGAAAACATGCTGCCATGTTAGTAGTAAGCTAAGTCATGTTCTTGCTTTCTTAGATCAACTTAAAGTGAATCATAGGGTAATTCTAGTCCAGATTAATTATTTTAAATATATTATGTGATAATTTGCATTTGGAGAAAGAGACTTGGGAATGGTCTTTGTCTCAAACCCAAGCACCATGACTATCTGAGGTGTGATTATCAGCACCTGATGCCCAGAGGCGCTGTCCTCTCTCCACACCTTTGCAGAAGTTAGCTTATTGTCCTCAGGGCACCATTGGAGAGGCAGAGCCTGCTGTTTCTGGAAACACGAAGATTTCTGAATAATGAAGTAAATTTTCATTTCATTTTCATATTCAAGTAAAATAATGCTCATGAGATCATGTCTTTTTTCTGTTTGAATGACTCATTTGGCATTACCTATCAAACCCCAAGTTCAAGTTCAGAGTAAAATTAATTGATAGATAATACAGCAAACAGGCAATCTCTCTCTCTTTCATACACACACACACACACACACATTTGTTAAAAAAACAAAAGCAATCTTTATGTGAAAAACTATTTATTTTATTTTATTTTATTTTATTTTATTTATTTATTTATTTTTTAAAGATTTTATTTATTTATTTGAGAGAGAGAAAGCATGAGAGGGGGGAGGGTCAGAGGGAGAAGCAGACTCCCTGCCGAGCAGGGAGCCCGATGCGGGACTCGATCCTGGGACTCCAGGATCATGACCTGAGCTGAAGGCAGTCGCTTAACCAACTGAGCCACCCAGGCACCCAAAAACTACTTTTTTTAGAAAACACACATTTAAACTAATGATGTAATGTATGGTGATTAACATAACATAATAAAATTAAAAAAAAGAAAACACACATTTATCATTAAGAACTTTAACTCATTACTGAATTGTATCACAGCTTTCCTTTAAATACAATAACAATTCAGCAGCAAGCAATTTTACTAAATTTCTTTAGATGGTTTTAACTTTCTGCCAAGAGCCTAAACTGATCTAGTTTTTCTAGTGTCATATTCATCTTTATAGAACTTGGCTCCAAAAGGAAATGAGACATCCAATAATGACCCACCTGACGAAGTTCTTCAGTTGGGCGCCCCGTCTGGGCCCTCACGATCCATTGTGCTCTCTTGAGCTGCCTGTGTCTTCATTTAGGCACCCAAGTGTCATTTCAGAGAGAAAGTTTGGTGCCTAGAGAAAATCGTGGCCCATTATAAAGCCTTCCATACTTTTTATTTCTATCACGTTTGCCCATATTGGTCTCTACCCGCTATCTGCCAGCTCTTACGGCACACTTCGTGCAAAGAGCACTGTACTGAAATTCAGGATTTCTGGGGTAGTTCCCAGCTTTACACATTTTCTCTCTCCTCTTCTTTCCACTTTTCAGACTCCTCATTTGTCAAATTGAAATAATATCCCAGGTGACAAAAAGTCCTGAAATTCTTGGCACATTCATATTTAATAAATTTGAATAGGTTGGGACTTGCCAGTGGATCCAGGGCCCTAGGCACTCTTGCCTTCATAGGCCCCTTCCTCCATAAAAAGATATTTAAAATTATATTTTATTCTCTGACATGGACCATATTAACATCTTTCTAGCTATGTCTCCTGAGGCAAGGGAAACAAAAACAAAAATAAACTAAAAAATTAAAAGCTTCTGCGCAGTGAGGGAAATAATGAACAAAACTAAAGGCTACCTACTGAATGGAAGAAGATATTTTCAAGTGACATATTCAATAAAGGGCTAGTATCCAAAATATATAAAGAACTTATACTATAACTCAACACCCCAAACCCAAATAATCCAATAAAAAAGTGGCAGAAGACATGAACGGACATTTCTCTAAAGATGGCATCCAAACGGCCAACAGAAAACAAAACAAAACAAAACAAAATGACCAACAGACACACGAAAAGATTCTCAACATCACTCATCATCAGGGAAATGCAAATCAAAACAACAATGAGATATCACCTCATACCCGTCAGAATGGCTAAAATCAACAACGCAAGAAATGAGAGGTATTGGCAAGGATGTGGAAAAAGGGGACCCCTCCTGCACTGTTGGTACGACCCTCAGCACTGTGCCTGATAGATAAGTCAGCACTGTCCCAACTCCCCACTGTGATGTCATAGTTTGCTCTCTCCCCTCTATCCCGGACAGCTTTTGTTGTTGCTGTGCCCCCTTCCCTTCTTTCCCCTTTTTTGCTGATTGCTTCCAGTAGAGATAGGTTGCCTCTTTCCCTTGTCTCCAGCCTCCCTTATGTTCTTCAACCCTGGTGAGTCAAGACACTCTTGCAAACAGACACAGCTCAAAGAATTAAAAATATCATGTGGCGCCTGGGTGGTTCAGTCGGTTAAGCATCTGACTCTTGGTTTCGGCTCAGGTCATGATCTCAGAGTTGTGAGATCGAGCCCCATATCGGGCTCCATGCTGGGCGTGGAGTCTGCTTAAGATTCTCTCTCTCTGCTCCTCCCCCCTCTAAAAAAAAGAAGAACCACTTCTAAGTGGAGAAGAGATTTCTGGGATCACATGCACCAAATTTTAAGAATGGTTTTTATTAGGCTTTGGGCTTTGGGTGACTTTTCTTTTTCTTCTTGGCAATTTCTATATTTCTCACATTTTTGAAATGAGCATAATTTTTAATAGAAAGGATAAAAATAGTAAAATTTTATTTTAATAAGGATCAACTACTATATTTTTCCAGCATAGGTGCTGACCCAGCTTCTATTTACCCATTCCAGAACAGTTCCTTGGTCTCGATAGCATGCCTTGCTAACTCCATGCCCTTCAATAGTCAGTGTCTTTCCAGGCTAACTCTGGACTTGGCCATATAACTTGCTTTGGCCAATGGATTAATGGTACCAGTAGAGTTTTAAATAACCATTTTCTTGAAACCATGTTTTGGGTTGGAGATTAAGACACACCTTTCAAAAGACTTTTAAGTTTCTTTCAGCCAACATGATCACCAAGAGAGAGAAAGAAGAAAAATCTTTGCATTTTCCTTTAACACATTTTCCATCTGCTATCATCTGAAAGTGCGAAAGAACTTCAAGTGCCTCGGTACTTAAAAGGGAGGAGTTAATATGATGAGGCACAATAAGTTGAATATTTTTCTCAGTGGGTGGCCTTGCAAATACACACCACACACACACACACACACACACACACACACACAGAGTGACTCTGATCTAGCTAACCATATGGTCCTCATTTTCTGTATCTATTTCTATTTATGTTAACACAAGAATTCTGCCACTGTAAGACGGCTGACTAACCTTTTGCCCCTTGTTTCTTTCTTATATTAAACAGAGGGCTTAGCTGGAAACATTTCTTGGGTGCTGTTTTCTTCAGTTTTCCTCACATGGGAAAAAGAGTACAAGGCTAAATTGCTCAGTAAAAAATTACATTCACATTATTATTTTCTTTTAAGGTGTCCCCCTAACTGCATCGTCTAAATCTTTTTCTTTTTGCATTTCATTTATTTAAGGCCGTAATCTTGCCATCTTCTTTTCCACCAAGAAACAAAGCAAAAAGATCCTGAATGATTTTAGCACATGAAGAGAGGGAATCAGTAAACAATCCGACAACTACTACCATGGTCCTTCCGTCTTACTGGACACCACGGGAAGTTGTAAGTGGTTCCTGGCGCAACTGAGAAGTCTGCGGCCCGGGTGTCCACAGGCTCTCCGCTCTTGGGCTGGGTGGGGACCATGGGGACTGGGATAGCTGCTACTCAGCTCCTGCCAACTGTTGCCATGTGGGAATGGAGGCCTTGTCTTGCCAGGTCAGCTAGTTTTTCCCAAAAAGCTTGAAATCAAGATTTTTGCCTGAAATCTCTCCATTAAAAAAAGTTGTCAACTAATTGACATTTTTAAAAAATACTGTGTGGGTCAACAAATGTGGAAGCCAAATCAAATAAGTCTGGATGGCCTGATGTGGGCCATAGCCTGCCAGTTTGTACTTTCTGCTTTACATTATAAACTTCCTCAGAATTTAAAAATGCTTAGCCCTCCAAATAACTTGGTGCCATTTATAATGATCTATGTACACGGTATGGAGAAAAACCTTAAATAAGCCTACTTGGACACAAATTCTAAACAGTAAAATCAGCCACTTCAGTCATCTGGTGCTAACAGGGCAAAGTAATTTCTTGACAGAATTTTTCACTTCTAAATAGTTGTTTTGACTTCATGGAGATTCAGCCTAAATTATGTATGCAGCAAGACTTAATATTATATTTTTTTAGGATCAGGTCTATATCAGCATCCCCCTCCTGACACACACACATGTAAAATACTACTCCACAACAAAAATGACCCCTATAGACGATTACTTGGGGTCCCTGCAGGATTATTATTGCTGGATATAACAAGTGGTTGGCAAGGATGTGGAGAAATTGGAACCTTTGTACCCTGTTGGTGGGAATGTAAAATGAGGCAGCTGCTATGTAAACAGTATAATGGTTCTTCAAAAAATTAAAAAATAGAATTACCATATGATCTGGCAATCCCACTTCTGACTATATATATCTCCAAAATGATGGAAAGCAGGGTCTTGAAGAGATATTTGTACACCCGTGTTCATAGCAGCATTATTCACCATAGCCAAAAGATGAAAGCAACCAAAGTGTTCATTGACAGTTGAATAGAAAAACAAAATGTGGTCTATACATACAATGGTGTGTGTAGAATGGTGGCCACCAGGGGCTGGGAGGGGGAAAAAAGTAGTTTTTATTTGGTGGGTGTATTAATCAGGGCTCTCCAGAGAAACAGAACCAAAATGATGCCTATATACATAGAGAAATTTATTTGAAGACAGTGGCTCATGCAATTATTGAGACTGACAAGTGGGAAGTCTGCAGGGCAGGCCATCAGGCCAGAGACCTGGGGAGGAACCGATGTTACGGTCTAAATCTGAAGGCTATCTGCTGGTAGAATTCCCTCTTGCCTGGGGCAGGTCAATCTTTTTTTCTATTCAGGCCTTCAACTGATTGTAAGGCCCATCCATGTTAGGAGAGCAATCTGCTTTACTCAGAGTCTACCAATTTAAATGTAAATATCATTTACATATCATTAAATATCAAAAAGAAATAGCCAGAATAATGTTTGATGAAGTATTTGGGTACTATGGCCTGGTGAAGTTGGTACTTAAAGTTAACCATCACAAGATGCCTGGGTGGCTCAGTTGGTGAAGCGTCTGCCTTCAGCTCAGGTCATGATCCTGGGGTCCTGGGATGGAGCCCCGCATCGGGCTCTCTGCTCAGCATGGAGCCTGCTTCTCCCTCTCCCACTGCCACTCCCCCCGCTTGTGCTCTCTCACTCCCTCTTTCTCTCCCTCAAATAAATAAACAAAGTGTTTAAAAAAAATTAACCATCACAATGGGTATAGAGCGTCAGTTTTATAAGATTGAAGTTCTGGAAATTAGTTGCATATCAGTGTAAATATACCTAACCCTACTGAAATTTACACTTTAGAATGGTTAAGTTGGTAAATTTTATGTTATGTGTATTTTGCCACAATTTTGTAAAAAGTATATTCGATCTTTCACCTGGGCCTGCAGCACCAGCAGGATGGGCAAGTGTCAAGGTCTTCGTAAGGAAGCTCCACAGCCACAAACAGGACCAAAAGTGGCGTGATAAACAGAACAAGAAAGCACATCTGGGCATAGCCCTAAAGGCCAACCCTTTTGGAGGCACATTACATTCAAAGAGAATTTTGCAGGAAAAAGTTGGGGGTAAAGTCAAACAGCAAAATTCTGCCACCAGGAAGTATGTCAGGGGCCAGCTGATCAAAAATGGCAAGAAACTCACAGCTTTCATACCGATACTGCAGAAAACAATGAAGTTCTGGTTGCTGGATTTGGTTGCAAAGATCATGCTGTTGGTGACATTCCTGGAATCCACTTTAAGGTTGTCAAAGTAGCCAATGTCTTTCTATCGGCCTTTTGCAAAAGCAAAAAGAAAAGACCAAAATCATAAGTTTTGATGATGCAAACATGATAGTAACAAGCTTTCACCTTCAAAAAAAAAAAAAAAAGTACATTAGAGAGAGAAACTTTCTTTTACCAAATACAAAAATAAATCTTTCCATAAGAGACATTAGGGTAGAAACTGGATTATATCCTAACTTTAGGGTTTTGCAAATGACCCCAAAAAAATGTTTTTCATATAATATGCAAACTTCTATCAAAGTTGAGAGGGTAAATTATTATATCTCAAAAAAGCTATTTCTATGAGGAGTTAAGATTATGTAATCCAGGTAGATTGCTTCCCAGGGATATAATTTTCCTCAGAAATAGAGCATAGAGAGTAAGAGAAATAGAAGTTAATACATTCCTTTGATTGTGGCTCTCAAATAACAAAGTTTTCAACGGAAGTATTGGTAATGGTTAAATAGCAGCTAATCCATGGATAATCATTTGATAAATGACTGTAATTTTAGTACTGTAGTGAACATTGCTATGAACCCAAGAGATAGAATGTGAGTCCTAGGATAAGCAAATCTATGCTCCCGAAGCACTTCAAGTAGGTTTTCTAGGATTTCATGCTCATCCTTAGAGATTCTTAATGAAGTAAGTGAGGTATCATTTAGTGACTATTACCACAATCATAACTTGGAGATACAGATAATTCACTCAATTTTCTGTAGGCTAGAGAAAGTCTTCCTAGTACAAGTTTCAGAAACTTAAACTTAACAGATGTGACAAGAAGCACCCCTTCTTGGTACCACTGTAATCCAGCTGTCAGTGTATCCTATTAACAAGAGTATATGAGTCATAATAGTCCTGATCCTAATGCTGAGGATCAAGTGCCGATCATGGCAAGTAAAATAATTACCAGTTATAGTTTAAAAGGCAATGTAAGTTCTAGTTACTCTAAATTCCATGGGAAAGATCAATTTAGTTTTTTTGTATTTTACTAACAGTTTCTGTAAAGAATTTTTTCCCCCATGACATTAGAGAGTTAAATAAAAGAGATAATTACTGTTGAGGCAGAAAATGAGCTTTGCTTCTCCACAAGAAGGTAACCCCTCAAGAAGCTGTCAAGGCTCTAGGAAAAGCGCTAACACTTCGACAAGCTCATTTAGGCCTACGGAGAGCAAGTCCGATGAGGTGATGAGAGAGGTGCTGGCTGAAATGCTGAGCTCAGCTCATTGCAATTTCAGATTTTTGAGTCTCCCTGTTTTGAAAAGGAGTTTATTATTTTCTTTCATCTTTACTTCATTTTTTAAAAATCCTCAACTGTATACACAAACTTGGCAAACCAGTGAATCGTAAACATGAAGGAAATCCATAAAGGCCATCTAGCATATTTCTCTGCTTCTGAGTAAAACCAAACTTCAAACTTAGGTCCACCTTTTAAAATGTATCTCTAGGGGTGCCTCGATGGCACAGTTGGTTGAGCAGCTGACTCTTGGTTTCGGCTCATGTGGTGATCTCAGGGTGGTAAGATCGAGCCCCACCCCCCACCGTGGGGTTCCATGCTTAGCAGGGAGTCTGCTTAAGACTCTCTCTCCCTCTGCCCCTCCCCCCACAAATAAATAAATAAATCTTAAAAAAAAAATAAAATGTATCTCTAAGGAAGGCTTTTCCCTAACTGCTCCCCACCACCCCTCCCCAGACTAGGTGAGGTTTCTCTAGTGTACACTTCCACAGCATATAGTATCTCTCTTTCAAAGCTCATACCACAAAACCAGATAATTACTTGACTCTCAGTTTAAGATGGCTGATTAAACTCATACTTTTGCTTCTCTTCCCTCCCCAAATCCTGCTGAGATGATGGAAGAAATACAGCAATACAAAAAAATCTACAACAGGAAGGGCAACTGTAGACCAGAAGAGTATGGAATTTCCAGATTTAATCCAGTAGGAGAAAACTTGTGGAGGCCTGGAACCAGAAACTCCATGTAAGTGAAAAAGGAGAGACTTCTAAACAAATTTTCCCACTAGACATCGGGAATAAGCCCTGATCAGAAGGAGCTGGGGCTAGTAGGAAACTGAGTCTGAGAGGCAGCCAGCACATAGTTAAGGGTCTGGGAAATATCTGCATCAGCTTGCAACTCTCAGAACCACTGACATGGCCTCAGCCCTGGGGGAAAGCCATGTATATGTTTTTAAATAGCCAAATAAAATTAGAGTTCTGATGAGAACACCCCCACTGTAAACACTGGGACTAGAGAAGATAGGCAGTAACCCCCCATAACTGACGACTAGCTTGAGGAACGGGGAGCAGCCCTCACACCGAAGACAAGGTACACAGCCACCGTAAAGAAAAGAGCCCAGGGACATCTGGGTGGCTCAGTCAGTTAAGCGTCTGCCTTGGGTTCAGGTCATGATCTCGGGATCATGGGATCCAGCCCCAAATGGAGCTCCAGGCTCAGGGGGGAGCCTGCTTCTCCCTCTGCCCCTCCCCCCATTCCCCTCCCAGCTCCTGCACACTCTCTCTCTCAAATAAATATATAAAATATTAAAAAAAAAAAAGAGCCCACTTGGCCACCCTCAGTCCCCTGGTCCTCCCCTTCCTCCTAACCACCACAGCTGTCTCCTATAATAGGAATCTGTGTCCACTGCCAGGAGACCAAACATCTTCAAACATGCAACTGCCAATATAGATCTTTTTACAAATATAAACAGACAATAAAAAACTGCCAAACATTGGAATAAAACCACATTATTTCATTTTGTTATATTATTTCATTTCATTGGATCAACGTCTGAGAAAATAGTGTTAATACAGGAAATGAAAGACAATTTTAAAAGCATATAATTATTATCCTAAGAGAAATTAAGAAAGTACTACACCCATTAAAACAGAATAGGCTACTGTGAAAAAGATCAATTATAGTTTTTTGAAAGTTAAAAATGCGATTATCTAAATTTAAAACATTTCAACTTTTTTTCATATTAAAATTGAGATTTTCCTGTGACTACTAGAGAAGTTTAGCATATTTTTGTGTTTTTTGACCATTTATAACCCCATTTCTGTGAAATGCCTGTTTATGTTTTTTGCCCATTTTTCCCTCTTGGGTCATTTGGGTATATTCTGTATATTGATATGTTGCTTGATATATATGGGACAGATACTTTTCTCTTAGTCTTTTACTTGCCTTTTAACTGTCTTTCAACATTCAAGAATTTAAAATTTTTATACAGACTAGTCTGTAATTATTCTCTTAAAAGTAGTGGGCTTTAATTCCCCTTAAGAGTGTCTTCTCCAACCTCAACGTAATAATGGAACTTCTGCTATCTATAAATATTAAAACCATCTGATCTCCCTAAACATTTTACAGTTTCCTAATCTGTAAACTGGAAATAATATCTTCCTTACAGGGTGGCTGTGAGAATAATTAAGAAAACACATGTAAAATATCTAGGACACGCAGATACTCAATAGGCTTAGCCATGGTAGCCTTATTGTGGAGATAAGAAAATTGAGAGCAACGAAATAATGGGAACTTGCCAAGATAAAATACACATCATAATACAGCCTCCCAAATCACTGATTCAGGGAAGCCAGACTAAATCTCCTCTCCTTAGCCTCTGTTATGGACTCGGGCAGTTGGCTTTCCTTTGCTATGACTTTATGTTAAACGAGTACACAGACACACTGAAAATAGCTTACCCATCCCCTTGTTCAGTGAGGACAATGGCTTCTATGGTTGGAGTCTGCCTTGTCATTCCCTTCTCTTCTACCTCCCACTTGCCTACGGCTTTGTCTTTCCCTCTTCCTCACATTGTCATTTTCACCTCTGCCCTGGCTTCAAATCTATCAGTCCACATACCATGTCCCTAAAGCCTGGGACACTGATGGACATGTCACCAGTGAAGAAGGATCCAGGATTGGCGAACTCCACAGGGAAGAAGGAACACTTCTGACTCTTCTCTGTCCCCTAATTCCTAAGTTTCTCATCCCACTCTCAATCCCGTAAATTACTTCAACAACCTCCTTGCCTCTCACCTTCCTACCCACCTCCACTTCCCTCCCACACACATATCCTCCATTCTGTTGCCTTAAGAATATTTCTAAAGCCAAATCTGATCATATCACTTTCTACTTAAAACGCTTTTGTTGCTCTGCCCTTCACTAGCTATTTGGCACTAGGAAAATACTCACCTTCATTTGGTCACTTTTTCCTTTTGAAGAATAGGCATAATAATGGTGATCCATTGCTTTTAATATCAAGTTAAGTATCTTAACCTGGCTTATAAATACCTGTATGATCTCCAGCTTCATCCTAGCCATTCTCTCTCTTCTATTTCTAGGTCCAGTCATCCCTGTCCCCTTTCCATTCCTAGAACACAACACACTCATTCTTAACACTGTAATGATGCAACACCTTTCCCTCTGGAAGAATACTCTTCCCTCAGCTCCTAGTGCCCTTCTATACACCCTCATTGACCATTCTTGTTTATACTTCAACATTCAATTTCCTCCTGAACTATGTTTCAAGTACATAATAGTCTCTGAATAAAGATTTGTTGAATGAATAACTTACCAAATATTGAGAATCTGCTATATTTATAATCTAGCATATTAATAATTTCATGCACATTATCTCATTTAATGCTCACGAAATTCCTACGAGGTCAATATCATTATTCTCATCATGGGATGTTAAAATCAAGTCTGAGAAAGCTTGAGTGACGTGTCCATGTGTATACAGCTATACGGTTATAGGTGGAAGAGCTGGTATCTTAATCCAGGTCTGTGTGACTCTGAAGACCAAGTATGGAGTGACATAAAGGGTCAAGCAAGACACGAAGGAAGAAGTAATAGTAAAATCAAATCTTAAACATAAAGCTCTCAGAGGCTGCATAGGTTTTCAGAAGCAGCACCAAATCCTTAAAGCTGGGCTTTTTCACCAACTCCGGAGAGAGATGCCAAGCAGTAGGTTTCTCTTGGCTGGGAAAAAGGTGTGGCAAACATTCCAGACAACCCTCTCCCACAATCACTCTTGTCCCACAGCATCTCTAGCATGAGAAATTGGGAATTAGAAAGCTCTAAAAAGAAATTCCTTCTTAAGAAATGTCTCCTTTTTAGGGCACCTGGGTGGCTCAGTTGTTAAGCGTCTGCCTTCAACTCAGGTCATGATCCCAAGGTCTTGGGATCGAGCCCCACATTGGGCTCCCTGCTCAGCGGGAAGCCTGCTTCTCCCTCTCCCACCCTCCCTGCTTGTGTTCCCTCTCTCGCTGTCTCTCCCTCTGTCAAATAAATAAATAAAATCTTTAAAAAAATTAAAAAAAGAAATGTCTCTTTTTTAACAAGGGATGTAATCCTGACATACAAGTTTACTAAAAAAAACCACACTATTAGAGTAGTAGATTGTAGATATAAAGGATAAGCTACTGAAGCACCCACTCCCAGGACTTGGGACAGTCTAATTTGTAGTCAGAGCACACTGAAGAGACTGTTTTAGTGTGTTATACATGGTCATAGATTATAGGTATAGAAATAAAACATGGAACAAATATAGGTCTCCATCTCCTCAAAAGGTTTGAGTGCCTTTATTCTCTGCTCATCATAAGAAAATACATTACAAAGAGTCACATGCTTGTGGTACTGTTAAGCTTGCTGGGAATTTCTGTTAATAGTATGTATCAAATAATTCTGTAATGGTTTTGTCCTCAGACGATGCTGACTTCAAATAGCAAAGAAGGTAACTTTCCCTGATGATGGATGTAATGATGAATAGAGCTTAAAGAGAAGGAGGAGCAACAATTCGATATGTATTAATGATGGAACGGTCCAAACACAGGGACTGGGAGTGAAGCACTCAAAACATAACGGGTAAGTAGATTATGAAGTGGGAGGCAGAACGATGGACAGAATACAGTACAATTTGTGTTGTGTATGTGTGTGTTTTAATCATGTGTATGTATTTTCATTTCTAAACCAAACAGGAATGCACAAGGTTGCCCAGAAATACAAGGCTCAGGTGTTTGGGGCACAGTCAAGCTCAGCCAAGCTACCTTGGATGCAGTCTAGCAGAAGCAGGCCTGAAATAAATACACAACATTCGGAAAATTGAGGCTTAAATAGCCCCACTGTGGCCCACCTGGAGAGAACCTAATGGCCCATATGAGAGCCAAGGAAAGAGGAATAGGAAAACTGAAAAAGACATGGGCATTATGGTGCCAAGGAAAGTGAGAGCTGAAAATCAAAAATGTATCCCCCATTCAGGAGCCAGCTCCCAAGGTCAGTAAGTCTCTGTCTCTGTCAGGTCTTCCCAGAATAGTTGGAGGCTTTTCAGACCATCATAGCTAGGGCAACATCTTCCACTTGTCTCTGCTTGCTCTGGAGCAAGTTTCTAATGATCACTTGGCTTCCCATACATCTTGACCGCAGACAAAATATGTCCTAATCAGCAGAAGGAGGGTGGAATGAGAGGTGATCCTAGCCCACCTTGCAGTTATGTGTCTTACTGTATTTAAATAAATGAAAAGAAAGTCACTTGTATACAGACAAGATAATAGTTCTGAAAGAGTTTTGGTTTCCAAGCATTTCCTTCTCTCTACTCATTGGCTCAGAGAAGATATGTGATGGCAGAAAACAGAGAAAAAATAGAAACTTTTTAGGTTTGTGTTTCAAAAGCTAGCTACATAGAATTAAAAACAAAAAGGGGGCAATCATAGCAAGGTTCAAAAACAGTAAGAGCAGGCCTTCCCTGTCTACCTTCGCTACCAACTAGAAAAGGATTCTCCACATCTGGTGAAAGAAAAGAATTAAAGGAGAAGTGATAAGAGGATAATAGCAGTGTGACCCTGAGAAAGGGAGTCTGTGCTTTCCTCTTCAGCCTGAGCACTGGAATGTGCATCAGGGCCAAAAATTATGGAAACCAATAGCAGAAGACACTGTGCCCAACCAACTGGGTAGAACCCTGGGGATAGCATAATACCAGAGAAGAAATACCTCTGTGGTCTGTGTAGGCAGATAGCCTCAACATCTAACTTCAAGCTATCATGATGGGGAAGCAACAGAACGAGTCTCATGCGCCCAAGGAAGGTAAAGAAATAGTTGAGAGGGACAGGCTAGGTTTGAAGGCTTGCACAGATGCGAACAAGAGATGTCTCCATGACAAATTGTGTGGACCAATTAGGAAGGAATAGATTTTCTCCTGGCCTCCTCAAGGGAGACCAGATTTCCCCCTGTCCTACATTACCACCACCAATGCTTTGGAACCATATGAACTTGCATAAACCATATAAAGTCAGAACTCAGAAATAATACCATGTAAGGGAGGGGACTGGAATCCAAGCTGGCAGAGATACGTTTCTGCCATCCAGATGGAATGGCTACTCAGAATACAAATTTAGCTGAGCTACATAATAATAAAGTTGACATATTTCTTGGGCACCTAAATGTGTGGCCTTAGATTAATACCCCTTATACATATTGTATACCTCAGCTTCCCGTGAGTTTGAGAGGTTAATCCAAAGCTATTTACATGCAATGTGCCATTGGAATGTCAATTTCCCCATCAGTTGAGTAAGGATTTTAATATCCATCATGTGAGGTTAATAAGAGGCTTCGATGTGACATGTATGTGTAATGCCAAGCCCAATGTCAATGCTCTATAAATACTATTTTCCTCATTCCAATATCATCACTTCTATTGACATCCGTAGAATATTACAATTTCTAAGTTTATAGCTGGTTAGACATTAATTACACTTTAAGTTGGCTGCTTCATGATGGCATCTTAGCATCTTAATCTGATCAGTAAAATGTCTTCAAATCACATGGATTACTTCTGGGAAGGGTTTCTATGGCCGGTTAGTCCCACCCACAGTGTGTGGTTTCCAGTAAGATTCAATCAAAGACAGTGTACCCTCCCTGACCTGAGCATGCTGTCATTTCCCAGTCCTTTTGCCACAATCATCTTGAAGTCCATCTTTTGGCATGCTAACTTTCTGTCCCTTATACATAAGATAAGCCATGGTCTGCTTGATCCAGGTCCAGGAAATGTGTGCTGTTCCACTGCAGAACATCTCTTCCTGTTGCTAGGTAAGGAAAAAAGAAGGGTATCAGTGCAAGCCCTTTATATACATTATTTCATTCAACCTTTGCAATTATCACCATTTCATTGACCAAAAATGAAGGCTCGGAGATGCTAAGTGATTTCCCTGGTATCCAGGAACTAGTAAGACATAGAGCAAAACTGGAAGCTAAATCTGGAAGGCTCCAAAGCTCATGCTCTTTTCGCCACACAACCACACGTGGAGGAAAGGAAGGGAAGAACAAGTATGATTTGTACCTAAAATTATGGTTGATTGGAGTACATGGCTAGTAATTAGGGGTATTTGCAGTTGTCACCAAAACACGTGTGTGTGTTTAGATAGTAGCATGTAAAGTCAGAAAGAGAGTATTCAAACATCTTTCATTGGGCTACCATCAAAACTGGGGCTGACATTTAGCTCTGTAACAGTAAAAATAAGGATAACAACGCTTTGTGTATGTCTAGTACTCGGCTTTTCTAAGTACTTTCACATCCATTATATGATTTAATTATTACAACATTCCTGGCAAGATGTGCAGGAAAAGCATCATTATTCCCATTCTTATGAAAAGGAAAACAGGCACAGACTTATCCCACATGCCCTAGGAATCTCAGAAACACAGAATTGAAGTCCCAAACGATGTTTGCAATATTCGTGGATACTCTGAGTGATGGCAGGAGATATGGAGGGGTGGGACCCCCGTTTCCTTGAAGTAGGGAATGAGGTGTACCAGCCAGGGGCTCAGCAGGAAACAGATGACTTGGTGAAGCTGGATCACTTGAGGAGATTTTAATAAAGGAACTATTTACAAAAGAGTGCTCAGGGTGCAGAGAAACCACCAGACACAGTGAAGTTCTCCAGTTTGCTTCAGTCCAGGGACATAAATACCTTCATCTTATTCTCCTCCCCCCTTCCCTCTGATCAGCTGCAGTGCTTCCTCTTAGCCAAATCCAAATGAAAGTCAGAGGCAAGGATACCTATTGATGTGGTCAAAACTGTTCAACCTCATGAGGCACAGAACAGGAAGCAAAGAGGTAGAGTGGATCTGGAAGAGCAAATGAAGAATATCCTGCATATGAGGCTTTCCACTAAGGGTTGAGGCCACACTAGAACAGTATGTCAGTAAGACTTCAGCTTACATGAAATGACTAAACAAAACAAGCTTTAGGTGCAGTCAAATTAGGAGTCTTGCCTTCTGGGAGGGTATGAGACCTGTCCTCCTCGGTGTGCCAGCTGTGTACTCAGGCTGCCTTACCACATGGTGGCAAAATGGCTGCAGCAGTTCCTGGTGCTTCATCTGCACACCACATTGACTGGAGAAAGAGAGGGACCATGTTTCAGAATTCCCAGTGAAAGCCCTAAGACTCCTTGCAATTGGCTATCTTGGGTCATAT
Source organism: Phoca vitulina (assembly GCF_004348235.1). Taxonomy (NCBI): domain Eukaryota; kingdom Metazoa; phylum Chordata; class Mammalia; order Carnivora; family Phocidae; genus Phoca; species Phoca vitulina. The sequence continues at coordinate 21,673,562 of NW_022589717.1, read as the reverse complement.
ACTCAATTATGAACCAAACATTATGGCTGAGATATGGAAAGCACCAATTGGCTTAGCCTAGGTCAAGTGCTTCACCCCTAGATAAAGAAATGAAATGGCTTTCTATAAACCACATAGATTCTGGAACAGAAATTAGAGCTTTGTGGGGTGGCTAGAGAGGCCACCAAGAAGTACCCACCCAGGTGGGATTGCCGACCTGCCACTGTCAGTAAAGGGATGAGCCAACTAGGGCTAAGGAGTTTTTCAGTCCAAAATGTAATCAAACTGCAGAAACCTAAAACAGATTAAATGGACAAGGGTTTATTTCAGTCAATGAAGCAACAATGGGTAGGCCATCAAGTGCTGTAATAGTGGCTCAATGACGCCCTGTGGTACTCATACTCCTTTCTTCTGATTAGAACCTCATGGTCAAAAAATGGCTGCTGCTCATTCAAGTTCAAGGCCGGAAAAAGGAAAAGAGGCAAATGACGATCTAAAAGGAAAAAAGTGTTCTCTTCGAGAGCTAGTGCCTTTCTGTTGGCAAAGGGAAACTCTTTACATCATTGCTAGAACTATACTGTTCAGCCACCTCTTAGCTGCAAAGGATGCCTGGGAGTAGGGAATTGTTGTGTCCCAGCCCGAGTCGTAGATGATGGGAGAAGGAGGTTGGGAATTGTTTTGGAGAGCTCAACAACAGTCTCTGCCACAGAAATGATTGCCCAACAGCACTGAAGACGCAGCTGAGGCTGGAAATCATAAATCTGTGGTGGAGCCAATCAGCAGGGAATTACCCACTCAACAATAAAATTGGTTAACTGGAAAAAATGACAGTTTTATACTAAATTTCACAATTCTGCTAACTGAAGCCAAGCTTTCCTAGCAAAGAGGGCAGTGGAGCCAACCACATAGACAATTCAAGAAAACTGCTGGAACAATGGTGCTATCTCGCTTCCAGAAAAAGTAAGAGCTTTTCTGAATAAATTTCTAAGCCAAAGCCTATAGTGTATATCATATACCAAAGCTAATACTGGTTATTTTTCCAGAGAAGCTCATCCAATGAGGGAGAACCTTTCCATCGAGCTTTAAAGACTACCAGCAAAGTTTCAGTACTTGTCTAGATAAACCTAAACAAAATAGTTCATACTCTATTTAGGCAGGAATTCAAAAGGAATCCCTTAGTAGGCAGGTTCTCCACTTTTTTACATTATCATTGAAATACAAATTTTTTTTTTCTTTTATAAACATCTAGAACAGGGCCATATACAAAGGTGTATCTAATTAAATATAGCTTAATTAAATGAATTTTGTGCATATGATTAAATAATCCAAATATAACTTTGCTCTGACCTTAAGACCCACAGTGAAAAATTTACAAATTCAACTCCCAGACTTGAAGAAACATGTCGACCTTCTCTAGGTATTCTCTAGGAGCAATTAAGAGAGTTTACCCCCCACATAACACACCACAGTGTTCCCTCAAGTCCTTCATCACACAGCAGCTGCTGTCCACACAATTTTCTTCCTGTCTCTCCTACCTACCTGTTCCTGGAGAGACAGCCATGTCCTTATTTATGTAGAACCTTTCACCCCCTTTCTAGGCTCCCTTGGGTCCAAATCTTGTCACATTCTTCCACCGGGACATCAAAGGCTCTGTCTGTCTTCCCAAGCAGGAAAGGACCTTCCTTCTTAAACAAAAGAGTAAGGAGAAAGACTGACAAAGGTCAAATCCTAGCAATGCCAAACTCTAAGCAAGCCTTTAATATAGCTTCCTGGAAAGTACTAGTAACTTCCCACCTTTAAGAAATAATAAAAGTATTGGAGCAAAAACATATTAATGATTAATTTTCACATGACACCATATGGCAAAAATAACAAACGTCACAGATTTTGCAGATTTTCAGTGTGAAACAGAAGAGGGAAAAGACAAAGGGAAGATAATGATTTAAAAGATATGAAGCAAGAGCAATCGTTAACATTTTCGTTAGCAGACCATGTGTAACTGGAAAGGGACTGCTGGAAATATGGATTTTAAGCTCTTGAATAAAAGAAGTATGTTGTTCTATTAAAAAATGAAATGGCTCCCACTGTAAATATATAAATTATGCTTCATATAGCATGTGAACTAATAAAGTTGATTTGTGGTTTGTGAATATCCTTAAATATATAAATAACTGACAGGTAAAATGAAATTATTTCCATATCAAAACAAAGAAATGATTAGTGCAGTTTTTTTTTTTTTTTTAAGATTTAATTTATGTGTTTGTCAGAGAAAGGAGAGAGAGCACAAGCAGGGGGAATGGGAGGCAGAGGGAGAAGCAGGCTCCCCGCTGAACAAGGAGCCCAATTTGGGACTCGATCCGAGGACACCGGGATCGTGACCTGAGCCGAAGGCAGACGCTCAACCAACTGAGCCACCCAGGGGTCCCAGTAGTGCAGTTATTAAGCCAACCACCAAGTCCATCAGTGACTGCTTTCAATTTCTGTGATGCTTGTTAACAACCATGAGTGACGAATACCTGTATTCAAGTTTGGGTTCTTCAATTTACAAGCCATATGATTTTGGTCCAGCCCTTTAGCTTTTTCCCTGTCTCTGCTTCTTCATCTGTTAAACTGAGAAGATAATATTTGTCCTATGTCTACTTCTCCAGATGCAGTGAGGATCAGCCTAGGTGATGCTTGTGACAACATTGTGGGAATTGTGAAGTACGATCGAACCCAAAGTACTACTATCACTAATAATAGTGATAGATAGTACTTACTGCCTATTCACAGAGCATCTTGCAAGATGATGCTAGGCACATAGGATACACAATAAGATGTATCATGTTCACTCCGAAATACTTAGCCTTAGTCTCACTCTCTAGGGCAGTACAACATGCTCTTTGGAATATTAATTAGTAGATCTAATACAGTTATCATTTAGTGAGAGCTTACAAGGCACTAGTCTAAACACTTTAAATATCTTGTATCATTTAATGCTCACAAGAACCTAATAAGGGAGCTGGCGTTATCATCATCTCTATTTTACAGAAGAGGAAGCCGAGACTCAAAGAGTTTAAGTAACTCACCCAATTCCAATTCACAAGGGTATCGAGTGGTAGAACTTGGAACGGATGCAGCTGATAGACTCGACATGCCATGATGTCTCTTTGTGGTTAAACCAGTGATGTATCTATATACACAGGCAACAAATATGTGTTGACTGAATGAACAAAATAAATCCCCGTGTTTCAAGTAGTTAGAACATTATAAGAGATTCCTATGACATTTATTATTATTTTCTAAACGAGGAAAGGGAAAGAAAACTTTGTCATACCTGTACTAACTGTCATCATCAAGAAATGATCTTTCAAGAGCAGACTTTTCCAAATAGATCCTTAACTCTTAAAAGACTAGATTAAAAAACCTTTTATTTATTTTGATGAAAATTTTATAAACTATGCCCCCCCCAAAAAAGTTTGAGGGTCAGTGGACTAGGGATGGCTATTTGATCCCCCCTCCAAGAAATGAGTTGGTTTGTCTTCTAAATTATCCTTTCCACTGTCTGAGTACATTTTTGTGCGTGTGCTACTCAATTTCCCTGTGTCTAATATCTGTAACTGTGACATATCTCTGCTGCTTTCCACCTTTTTCTCTCTCTTTGCTCTTCTTTCCCCATAGATCATCTATTTCTTCTTTTCTCTATGCTTCCATTTGAAAATCTGGCTTTTTAGAGGCAGAACGCACCTTTTCACTCAACTATCAAAGTAAATAATCACAATGAATTAGATGTGTTCCTGATATTCATTTGTCTTTCCACTCAATTTCCTTGTTGCTTCTTGCCTGGGATCTGTCCCACTGGCAACAAAGACTTTTTTAGGGGGCCTAAATCCTAATTAGACAAAAATGGGCCACCAAGCATTTCCTGGCAATCCCTCCAGATTTCATTACTTTCCTTTCCCGTTCTCTAGAAGGACCATCACACTTTTTCTCCTCAGACATATGATGCCTCCTTCTCCATCTCAGCTGGTGATCTCACCTCCAATTTTTCTGAGCAGGGAGAAGCAGCACAAGTGCCCTGCCTGATCTCCCCCCACCAAATACATTAACATGCCGGTGTCCATACCTATATGCCCTCTCTGTTTGCTCTCTATGCTGTGTTCTGGGCTATTCTTTTTTATGATCTCGCAAATCACCAATTCTCCCATTAACTATCTCCTAATACATTTGTACTCCATGACTGTATTTTTCATTTACAAATTTTTGATCACCTCTTTTGTGTTTCCTTTTTATTTTTATTCCATAATTTCTTGTTCTTTTTAGTAGAAGTTATGCCTTTATCCCTTTGATCATCTCAATCATATTTATATTAGAATCTTATCAAGCTGCTGCAGAGATAAAACTGAGTTTATCTATAGTCAATTCACATTCTAATTGTCGATTCTGTTGGCTTTCTTTCTGAGCATTAAACCTGTCCACGTGTTCTGGAATTTGGGTTTGCAAACATATGGAAGCATTTGGAAGCTTTTAACATTTTTCTTCCTATCTCTCCCTATGCCTTCAGCCATGAGCTCACCCCACTCTGTCAGCAGACCTTCGATCAAAAGCCAAATCTTATAGTAGCAGCTTGGAATTCCTGCCCTAAGGTGATATCGTGAATTCCACAGATCCAATCACAGAACAATTAGGCAGCTTGGCTCAATTTTTGATTGTAAGATTGTAATTAGGTACCTCCATCTCCCTAGGTCCGCGGCTTTCTAGAAGCCACGTGTCTAAGTAAAAATCATCTGGAGTTTTAATTTTTTTCAGGCTCAATTTTGAGAAGGAAGGGGTTTTCGAACTGTAAATTTGGATCCAGTTTCTCATGGAGCAATTTTAGTGTCTTCTACCCCTCAGGAGCTGAAATTCTGGCCAGTACTCTACACTTTCTGGATTTCCATAAACTTTGTGGCTTCAGCCTACTCCCTTGGCATTTTTGTTCTCTTTCCATCTGGGAGGTATTTGTCTTGTTTGTGAACCCAGATTTATCTTCCTCGTTTCTCCCTTTAGGTTTAATCTACGATTGTCATATGTTTGGAGCAGAGTGGGTTATCAAAGCTTGAACTCAGTGAGCTGTCTTAATCTAAAATTGTACCGATATACTCTATCTTCTCTTTCATTTCTATCATAAGCCAAGCTCCTCATTTGTGCACTGCATTTTAGGCACCCTGTCTTCTTAAGGACTTGGCTCCTGTAATTACTCCCCCTTTTTCTGGAATCATCTGTTTCTTCTCCCCTGGGCCATTCCCATCTCATACAGGTAAGCTGAAATATCACCTCTTCCATAAAAAAAAAAAAGAAAAAAAAGGCAACAAATCTCTCCTTAGATTCCACATTCTCCTCCAGCTACTTCCCATTTTTTTTCTGCTCTTCTTTGTGCCAAAACTCTCTGAAAGAGTTCTCTATATTCACTGCCTTCACTTTCTCATTCCTCCTTCTTCCAATCAGGCATCATGTCTGAGACTGCATTAAAAAGAGAATGCTTTGCTCATGTGAAGTTTGAGTTGCCAAGTAGGCATCCAAGCAAAGATAATAAGTAGTCTTGAGGCTCAGAGAAGAGTCCAAAGCTGGGAATATTAATATGGGATCTTTCAATATATTGATGTTATGGCAGAGATTATTAGGTGCTTATCAAAAATTCTTTCTCCTCTGCCTCCTTAGTACAGAATTCAATTTTTAGCTAAGCATATTGCTGCCTGGAATAAAAACCTCCCTTGCAGGGAGATGTAAACACATGACTAAGTCTAGCCATTGAACTAAAGAGATAAGCATGCAAAGGGTGGGGAGCATCCCCAAAAGTCTCCTTTAAAAGAACTGATCTGCAAGGAGGGGCCCTTGCCTCTTTTCTTTCTTTCTGGAATGTGTATATAGTGCCTAAAGCTAAATCAGTGATCTCAAATCATACAGTGGGACATGAGAATGAAAGCCACATGCTGGAATGAGGGAACAGAAAATCACAAGTAGCCTGAGTCTCTGAGGACCTTGTGGATCTGCCACTTCAGCTATGGACCGACTCCTGACTCTCACTGTGTGAGAAAAATGAACTCCCACGTGTTTAAGCTATTGTAATCACTGTTATCAGCAGTGGAACACAATTCATTAGGGAACAGATGGCATTGAAAGCCATGGAACTGGAAGACAACATCTAGGAAATGAGTGGAGATAGAGAACAGAAGAGGACCGCGCCACAGCCTATGGAACTCGAACAACCATAGGAAGAGGAAGAGGATCTAGAGGAGGATCTAGGGGAGATCAACATGGTGACAGGAGAAGGAGGCCAGTGTGGTGTCCTGGAAGCAAGTGAAGAAAATGTTTGAAGTAAAGAGCAGTCATTGGCAAATGTTCATCATAGGTCAAGGAAGGTAGAACTGAGAATAACTGACCATTGGGCTTTGCAGCATGGAGCTCATGAGTGACCTGGACAAGAACAAGTTTGGAGGACTGATGGGGAAAAGCCTGATTTGAATGGGTGTGGAGAGAATGAGAGGAGAGGAAGACAGAAAGTGTAAGCAACTTGTTAAAGTACTTTTGTTTCAGAGAAGAGCGGAGAATTGGAATGATAACTGGAGAAGTAAGCTCAAAATAAGTTTTTGTTTATTTGTTTTAAGCTGAGAAAAATAGCAGTGCGTTTGATGCTTATGGAATGATCTAATTTAATGATGCGGGAATGAGAAGGTAGAATTGTCGATGTGTTTTGTTTAAATCAAGTTGCTTTCTGAGCTTAACTCTAATAATCACTTTAATTAACACTTTATTATGTTTTCATAACTAACCATCATGTAGTTCCTTCTTCCTGGTTCTTTTATATTTAGTATGGTAAAAAATAATAATAAACTTAATGTATTTTTTAAAAGGGCATATACGATACCAGAAAAGAATTTTAAAAAGAATGCTTGATAAAAATATTAAAATATATCCTAATTCAACCTTATTTAGATTACATCACCTAGATGCTAAGTGCTGCAAGTAAATACATACATACATAAATCCCCAATGTATTAGGAGAAAGCATGAGTTGAAGGTAAAAAAAAAAAACAAAAAACAAAAAACAGAGAGAGAGAAGTGCAGTAATTTTACTTTAGGGTATGCTTTGTATTTAAGGATAAGCACTTTGACATACAATGTAAAGGTATGATTCTGAGTTTGTCCTTCCTATAGGAATTAAAACGAAAATAAATAAATAAATACAATTTTAAAATAAAATTACTGTCTTAAAAAAGTACTTAAAGTGCTACCCAGTCTTAGATAAGAATGGAGATGACTAAAATATGAATGTTGAGGGGCGCCTGGGTGGCTCAGTTGGTTAAGCGACTGCCTTCGGCTCAGGTCATGATCCTGGAGTCACAGGATCAAGTCCCGCATCGGGCTCCCTGCTCAGTAGGGAGTCTGCTTCTCCCTCTGACCCTCCTCCCTCTCATGCTCTCTGTCTCTCATGCTCTCTCTCTCAAATAAATAAAATCTTTAAAAAAAATAAAAATAAAAAAAATAAAAAAAAATATGAATGTTGAGCCTTAAGTATTTATAATGTTACATGGAAACTGGAACCAAATCAAGGACTAGAAGGTGGATTCTTTAACTTGACAATGGATGCTTGAAGTATCAGGCTCTCAGGAAAGGAACTAGGGTGACCCCTGCTGGGAGGATGAAGTGACGGGCTCTCTGTAAAGAGTTAGGCGTGGTGTAAATAGGAGGTTGCAAATTCAAAAACTTAAGTGGAGGAGGATTTAGAATGAGGAAAGAAAAACAGTAAGAGATACGTGATCATGAATGACTGTCTGAAGTAATTAGTCTACAAGAAAAATTAAAGCAAAAACAGGGAAAAAGTCATAGCATGAAAAGAATCGTAGCACATGAAACTCCCAGTGGGTAAATTAACATGGAGGTTTTGGTTCCAGACTCCGTGAAAGGACATCTGCAAATCCCCTAAGAGCTCACAGACCCTACATAGGTAAAGACACCTTGCTAGGAGAAGATAATAGTCTCTAAGATGTGCAAATGGTCAGTCATGATGCACAAAATCTCTTCAGAAACTCATCATAATTTCAGAGAAACATTGGGGTTTAAAAAAATAAAATCTGAGAAGGGAAAAAAAATCTGAGGAGAGGAGACGACAAGAGGAATGACAACAGGAGGGCTGGGGAAGACTGGAAAAAGTGACGAGTTTTTTTTTCAGTGAGCCATCAGTGATCCTTGCGCCATAGTTTATAAACTCCCATGCTGAGTGATTTTAGTTATTTTCTCTCTCACTTCAGTTATACTTAATAGAAAAAGTACAGATGAAATTGAAATGAGAGAGAGTTTAGTACTATAAGATTAGAGATTTGATAGGTAAGATTGGTAGTTTGAGCTTCATGACCCGGAGCTACCATGGATGGCTTTTGGCGGATTTTGCTTTTATGTCTTCCCCAATATTTAGAATTATAGTTAGGGGGGACCATTTTTTTTGTACAACTTATATTTTTATTAAAGCATTGTATCATGCTAAACAAGTGGAGCAATGTGCAGTTTGATGATTTATAATTGTCATCGCTGGCCAGTTATAATATCCACCAGGCCTTCCTTTGATATGAATTGGAAATGTGACACATCATTATGATTGTGAACATCTACCTAGCTATACCTTGATACCGACTTAAGCTAGGAAATATCAAAACAAAAAATCATTTGGGTTTTATTTGTACCTGTGAGCATAATGGAACGAAAAGTCAGAAGGCGTCTTCCGCAGCAAGATTTTTACCTATGGAAGTAGGAAGCCCAAGTGGTCCCTTACACCCTAAATACATTGCACCACGTGTTTCTTTTGCCTGTAAAAGGCTCAATTGGAAAATGTTAAAACTTTACCAAAATTGGACTTGATCCCACAAAGTGTTGTCCTGAGTCATCTTACAGAATTGCTCACTGCATTACCAGATAAAAGACCTTGGTGAAACAGTATGTCTTGGAAATGGTTAAGTTGATTTGTGCTTTAGAGGAAAATTTAAACACTAGAAAACTGCCTCTCGCAAATGTTCCTACCCCTTCCAGAATTGCTAAAATCTATTCCAGTATTTTGAAGCAGGTCATAAAGGGATTGCCATTTCTCTTCAAAATGAGAGTATTGACTTCTCCTAGCAGAGACAAGTCCCGGTTCTCATGTTATTGGCATAAGGACAGGATCAAATGAGGATTCCTATTTTGGGAGCCCTTTGGGAAAGTTCAAAGGCCTCCTGTGGTTTTGAAATTGTAAAAACTGCATTTGCCAAACAAAACGTCAACTCAAACGATGGTACGGGCCATGGTTGGAGAGCCAGCAATGCTCGGCAGCACCTCTGGGTTTCTGCCTTGGTGAAGAAAGAAACTCCACACATCACTAAGATTCATTCCATTCCAGATTGCCTTGTGTTCGTGTCGAAAACAAATCCTCAATACAATGTTGTTTACTACCCCAAAAGTCGTCAATCTATTCAACATTAGAGACTTGAAGTTCTGTTTTTTCAGTTTTGTTAGGAATGTAGAATACAATTCTCTGCTACAATTCTCTACAATTCCAGAAATCCCCTGGCTGTGTGAAAGGTAAGTCTAGTTGTCCTTAATTGAATTTGAGGTAGATAACTCATACTTGGCCTTAAGGTGTCAGGTTAAACACTTCTTTAGCATCATATCCCTCTATTGTTGGTACTCATAGAATCATGTACTTTTCCTCCATAGCAATTTTTTATTTGCGGTTGTGATTATTTTATTAGTATCTGTGTTCCCTACTAAACTGTGGGCTCAATGAGACCAGGGACTAATTCCATTTTCGTAGATCCTTGTCTCTGGCACACAGCACAGTCCTGAGCATATAGTGGTCTCAAGAAATCTTCAGAAATACATGAATGAACAAGCAGAAAAATAAGTGGCACGAAAGAATTTTTCCACAGCCTTCCAGGTATATGTGGCCATTTGAATAACGAAACATGGCTGTTCCTATTATAAGTCTATCTGAATTAAGCTAATTCTCACAATAATCTTGTCAAGTAGGTACTATTATTATCCACTGATGAGGAAATCATGGCATATAGAGGCAAGTAACTTGCTTAAGTTCTCATGATTAGTGAGGGGTGGACTCTTGTTCTAAATTGAGAACCCACACTCCTAACTCACTCTTAATTAGAGGAGTTGCTTGAAAACTACCTACTCTTTGGATGAAGCTACCTCTCTGGAAGTGAAGAGTGGAGGTAGACAGGTAGTTCTGGGGGAAGGTTTTCTGCCACCTAGAATCCAGGGTAGCAATTTCTCTGCAGGAAGAAACCTTTCAAACTGGGAAACACCGCAGAACCCTGTATGTTGCTTCTGCTCAAAATACCACCTGGAGAGGGGCGCCTGAGTGGCTCAGTTGGTTGAGCATCCAACTCTTGATTTCAACTTGAGTCATGATCTCAAGATCATGATATTGAGCTCCACAAGGGCCTCAGCATTCAGCGTAGAGTCTACTTGAGATTCTATCCCTCTCCCTCTAGTTCCTCCCTCGCCCTATGTGTGCTCCCCACCCTTCTCTCTCTCTCTCTCAAAACAAAAACAAAAACACCTACACAGTGTCAATGAGGCAGATCTTGACAAAGATGACCTCAGTGACTACAAAACAAAGAAATGGTATAAATGGAATCCATCCCACAACATGTTTGAGAATTCTGACATTTTTTTCAGATTTAAGCCAAACTTCACCTGGAAAAGCAAGCAATGGGAATTTTTATTCCATCTGCAATACTTACCCTTGTACAGGGATTTCATAGCTTACTGCCATGAGAGGTAGAGTTCACATCATAAAATGTTAAGTATGACAAGTGTCACTATGCCAATGACCACTCCATAAGTTAAAATTCTTACTGAAGTTTTAAAAAGAAAAAAAAGGGGCACCTGGGTGGCTCAGTTGGTTAAGCGACTGCCTTCGGCTCAGGTCATGATCCTGGAGTCACAGGATCGAATCCCGCATCGGGCTTCCTGCTCGGCGGGGAGTCTGCTTCTCCCTCTGACCCTCCCCCCTCTCATGCTCTCTCTCTCTCATTCTCTCTCTCAAATAGATAAATAAAATCTTAAAAAAAAAAAAAAAAAAGAAAGAAAAAAAAGCCATGTACTTTGACATTTCCTTTTAAGCAGAAATTTACCTATTGAATTTTTTTTTATTTTAAGTAACAATCTGGATTTATTTTTTAAAATTTCAAGTATTTGGAGACTATTTTTTTTTATAAAAATGTAAGTGAGAAAGATCCCATTACTTGTTTAATAAAATTTCTCTCTCTCTAAGGAGGAAAAACATTGTATGTTATTTTGTATGGGGGTTTATATGCCCTTTTTGGAGTCTGTGACCAAAAAGGAATTCGTAATCACCAGTCTCTGGGTTGAAACCGTCTTTAACGACTTTCTAGCTAAAGGGTGAATGTATGGGAAGAGTAGGATGTTGTTGGAAGTCTGTGTGGGGATATTCTCCATATGCCCCTCCAGATTTGCTATCTGTCCTTCTCATCAACTCTTGGGTCCCCTGCTTTCTGGTCTCCAGTTAGTTTCTCTACCTAAGGCCACACTCTTGTCTAGCAGCCCTTCTCCTTCAGCTTCCTGCAGCTGACACTTCCCTTTGCCCCCTTAGGCTTGGAGTTGGAAACTATCTCCTGCTAAGTCATCATCTTTTGTTTCCCTTAACCTTGACCACATCTCAGTAAATAGTGTCTTTATTACAATCTTTTCAGTGACCCTTTGACTATGTTTTCTATTAGGACCCTGATGGATACAGGCTGCCTCTCTTCTTTCACTTTACCTAGTCAAGAGGATTTTTTAAAAATAGGTGTGTTTTTTGTTAAGTGAGATATACCACTGAAGATCCAATCTATGAAAGAAATCATTAATAAGCTGAACTTCATTAAAATAAAAAACTTTTGCTTCGCAAAAGACAATTCCAAAAGAATAAGACCAGCCACAGAGTGAGAGAAAATATTTGCAAAAGACACCCGATAAAAGACTTTAATCCAATAAATACAAAAATTTGTAAAATTTAACAGTAAGAAAATAAACAACCCAATTTAAAAATGAGCAAAAGGCCTTTAGAGACCCTTCACCAAAGAAGATAAACAGATGGCAAATAAGCATATGAAAAGATGCACCACATCACACGTCATCAGAGAAATGAAAACTAAAACAAGATACCTCTATACACCTATTAGAATGACCAAAATTCAGAACACTGACTACACCAAAGGCTGATAAGGATGTGGAGCAATAGAAATTCTCATACATTGCTGGTGGAATGCAAAATGGTAAAGCCATTTTGGAAGACAGTTTGGCTATTTCATACAAAACAAAACATACTCAGTCTTACCATAGGATACAGCAATCACACTCCTTGGTATTTACCCAAAGGAATTGAAATTTTATGTCTACACAAAAACCTGCACATGGATGTTTGTAGCAGCTTTTTCATAATTGCCAAAACTTGGAAGCAACTAAGTCCTACGGTAGATAAATGGATAAATAAACTGTTGATATCCAGACAATGGAATATTCAGTGCTAAAAAGAAATGAGCTATCAAGTTATGAGAAAATATGGAGGACCATAAATGCATATTACCAAGTGAAAGAAGCCCATATGAAAAGGCTACATACTACATGGTTCCAACTACATGACATTCTGGAAAAGGCAAAGCTGTGGAGACAATAACATTTTTCAGGGGTTGCCAGGGGTGGGGGAAGGGAGAGATGAATAGGCAGAGCAGAGAGGATTTTAGGACAGTGAAAATACTCTGTATGATAGTTTAATGACAGATATATTTCATTATACATTTGTTCAAACCCATAGAATTTACAAATCCATGAGTGAATTCTAAAGTAAACCATGGGCTTTGGATGATTTGGGGTGATTATGATGTATCAGTGTAGCTTCATCCCTGATTAAAAAAAAAAAAAATATATATATATATATATATATATACACACACACACAATTCTGATGAGTGGTGTTGATAAGGCTATTCATGTGTGGAGACAGGATATATGGAAAATCTTTATACCTCCTCTCAGTTTTGTTGAAAACCTAACACTGCTCTAAAAAAATAAAGTCTTGGGGCACCTGGGTGGCTCAGTCGTTAAGCGTCTGCCTTCGGCTCAGGTCATGGTCCCGGGGTCCTGGGATCGAGCCCCACATCGGCCTCCCTGCTCCTTGGGAAGCCTGCTTCTCCCTCTCCCACTCCCCCTGCTTGTGTTCCCTCTCTCGCTCTCTCTCTCTCTCTCTGTCAAATGAATAAATAAAATCTTTAAATAAAAATAAAAAAATAAAGTCTTTAAAATTATTTTAAAAAAAGTGATTTAAGACTAAATTTTGTACTTGCTCTACATTTCTCTCTTCTTTCACTACTTCCTCTTCTCAGTCTAATAGTTTTTGTAACCTGAATGCCCTAAAGACTCCTTGGCCCACCCCTGCTCTCTATACCAACCCGGAAATCTCCAGAAAACACATTAAACTCCAAGAAGTATTAATAATGTCGATCTTAAAGATGTTTTTCTGGGCAGATGAAGAAGAGGATTATATCGCCCTTCCACAGAACAATTTCCTCTAAATTCCCTGGCTTTGACATCTCAGAAAGTTTTTCGCCACAGGCAACCTTCTCGTCCTCTTATCTGTCTCCAGAACTCGCCTGTCTTTCCAGACGCTTGGCTCAGCCTCTCTCCCATCTCCTCCCCGCCACATGTTTGCACAGCAAAACAAAGACCAAGCAAAACACTGCTTTAACACTGCCCTCCTTCCACCAGATCTCTCCAGATGTTCTGTTCACAGGAAACAGCCTTATAATGCTGTCTGAGAGGAGGTAGAGTAGCTATACATAATTCAATTCCCATTATTTGAAAATTATTATTTGGACCTTCTTCACCAAATCATTAAATCTGTAAAGATTGCCTTGATTGCATGTTTTGCAAGAAAAAGAAAGACAGATATCTTTTTTGTTTTTTTTAATTTTTAATTTTTTTAATTTTTTTTAAGACTTTATTTATTTGACAGAGAGAGAGACAGCGAGAGAGGGAACACAAGCAGGTGGAGTGGGAGAGGGAGAAGCAGGCTTCCCGCTGAGCAGGGAGCCCGATGCGGGGCTCGATCCCAGGACCCTGGGATCATGACCTGAGCTGAAGGCAGACGCTTAACAACTGAGCCACCCAGACACCCCAAGATACCTTTTTAGGGTAAGAAAAGTGATGCCTGCTCATTGCAGAAAAAAAAAAAAAAGTCAAACATTTCAGAAATGCGTAACTTACAAATTTAAATTTCCCTTTAATTCTAATATCCACAGATATCCACTTTATTGGCTTGGGGAATGGTCCTCCTGATCTTTATCTTTGTATATACTAATCAATATTATTTTATTCCTTTTTACTGTTTTTTTTTAAAAGGGACCACACTTTTTTTAATAAGCAAAAGATTTGAACAGATACGGATAGCAAACAAGCACATAAAAAGATACTCCACAGCCTTAGTTAATAGAAAAATGGAAACTAAAACCACAATGATTGCAACAACATGGACCTATGGGGGATAATGCTAAGTGAAATAAATCAGACAGAGAAAGACAAATACCATATGATTTCACTTAAATGTGGAATCTAAAAAACAAAACAAACAAATGAAAACAGAAATAGATTCATAAATACAGAAAACAAACTAGTGGTCGCCAGAGGGAGAAGGGGTGGGGGATGGGCGAAATAGGTAAAGGAGACTAAGAAGTACATACGTCTAGTAATAAGCTAAATAATTCTCGAAATGCATATAAATGTTAAATCACTATGTTGTACACCTGAAACTACTATGAAATTGTATGTCAACTATACTTCAATTAAAACAAACAAAACCACAATGAGATACCACCATGAGCCTATTAGAATTATTAAAATTAAGAAGACTGGCGATATCAAGTGTGGGCCAGGACTCAAAGACTGGAACTCTAATACACTACTGGTAGAATATAAAATGGTATAGTCACTTTGGAAAACAGTCTGACAGTTTCTTTAAGAGTTAAACATACACCTGCCCTATGATCCAGTCATTCCACTCCTGAGTATTTACCCAAAAAGAAATGAAAGCATATGTCCATACAAAGACTTGTACACAGATGTTCATAGGTTTTTTTTTAAATAACCAAAAATGGGAAGTAATCCAAATGTCCATCAACATTTGAATGGATAAAAACACATTGTACTATATCCACACAATGAGGTACTGCTCAATAATAGAAAGGAATGAATTATTGATAAAAGCAACAACATGGATGAATAAAATGCTGAGTGAAAGAAGCCAGGCAAAAGGAGTATACACTAAATGTTTCTATTTTCTTAAAACTCTAGAAAATGCAAACTAATCTACAGTGACGAAAAGCAGATCAGTGATTAGGTGGGAAGGAGAAACAAAAGAGAGATCAAGGTGCACAAGAAAACTTTTTTTTTCATTTATTTTTATTTTTATTTATTTATTTGTTTATTTTAAAGATTTTATTTAATTCATGTTAGTTAACATATAGTGTATTATCAGTTTCAGGGGTAGAATTTAGTGATTCATCAGTTGCATATAAACTTTTGATGGTGATAGATATTCTCATGATCTTTTTTTCTTTTTTTAAAAAATATTTTTTATTTAAATTCAATCAATTAATATATAATATATTCTTGGGATATTCTCATTATCTTGATCGTGATCATGGTAATGAGTTCATGTTTATAAAGATATGTCAAAACTTATCAAAGTGTACTCGTTAAAATATGCAGTTTATCACATGTCAATTATATCTGAATAAAGCAGCTTAAAATGGAGACAAAACAAAACATACAGCTTTGTAATTTATGGTTTTCAGGGAACATATGTGCATGATTCTTTTATATAAAGGAAGTGAGGGGCACAATTAAGATCACTTGTACTGGGGTGCCTGGGTGGCTTAGTCAGTTAAGTGTCTACCTTTGGCTCAGCTCATGATCCCAGGGTCCTGGGATCAAGTCCCACATCGGGCTCCCTGCTCAGCAGGGAGCTTGCTTGTCTCTCTCCCTCTGCCTGCTTCCCCTGCTTGTGCTCTCTCTCTCCCACTCTTTCTCTGTCAAATAAATAAATAAAATCTTTAAAAAAAGATCAGTTGTACTAAAAGAAATGCTCACCAATAATAAGAAACTATCTAGTTCAACAAATAATGTGTTACTAAATCACCCTTTTTTTTCGTATTTCACTTGTGCGATCTGTAAGTTTTCTTAAAAATAATGACTGGCTTAAATTGCTAAAAATCAATATTATAAGTGCAAAGGTGAGTTATTCAATAAATTTTGTTGCCTTTCTCAGATATTTCTCAATCTCTAATTAGTTTAATTCTCTTTCTATCTTAGAATTATTTGGAAAAATAAGTGCTTTTAATATATACTTTTAAGTGCTAATAATTTTGATGCCCATATCTCAAAGTCAAACAGATCTGAGTTTGAGTTATTGCTTTGATGGTAGGTAAAGACTCCTAGTTTTGGTTTATTCAATTATTAAAAGGGATCAAATGATCTACTTGTTAGGGTTTTCCTGAAGAATGAATGGGATAGTCATATAATGTACTTATCATTTAGCACGTATTCAACAAATGTTACTCCCCTTCCTCTTGTTCTTCCTAAGCAGATTCTTCTATTCCAGCAAATGATCTACTATGTAGGTAATAATAGGATGGCAAATAGGATGTAATCTGGTAATCTTGGAGTGTCAGAAGAGGCCTTAAATTTGAGACCGTTTGGGGAAGGGCTTACACATTCAAAGAGAAAAACTAGACATATCACCCTGAAGATAGTGAAGCTGGGGCGCCTGGGTGGCTCAGTTGGTTGAGCGACTGCCTTCAGCTCAGGTCATGATCCTGGAGTCCCGGGATCGAGTCCCACATCGGGCTCCCTGCTCAGCAGGGAGTCTGCTTCTCCCTCTGCCCCTCCCCCCTCTCATGTGCTCTCTCTCTCTCTCTCTCTCTCATTCTCTCTCTCAAATAAATAAATAAAATCTTAAAAAAAAAAAAAAAAAAAAAAAGTTGGTTGAAGATAGTGAAGCTGGCGTGACCACCAGCATCTACCAAGAGCCTAGAGATTCATTTCAGAAGAGATTTCCTTCTTAGAATTCTTGAGAGTAGAGAACACTGAAGTTGCACAAACCCAAGGCTGCAACAAGATCTCAATGCAAAGCTTAGCATGTAAAAGTTTTTAAGAAAGCTTGTCATGTGTCCCCTGCAGTTGGGGAGCATAGAGGCTGGTGCCTGGATGAACCTAGCACAGGAGACTGGTGGAAGCAGCCAACAATGTCAGGGCCAGGAGGCAAGACAGGAGAGGGCCTGCTGTTTATACTACCAGTTGCAAATATTTTGAGTTGCAATGAAGCTGGTAACTTTTTTTTTTTAATTTTAGTTAGTTAACATACAGTGCAATATTGGTTTCTGGAGTAGAATTCAGTGATTCATCACTTACATACAACACCCAATGCTCATCACAACAAGTGCCCTCTTTAATACCCATCACCCACCTAGCCCATCCCCCACCCACCTCCCTCCATCAACCCTCAGTTTCTTTTTTTTTTAAAGATTTTATTTATTTATTTGACAGAGAGATAGCGAGAGAGGGAACACAAGCAGGGAGAGTGTGAGAGGGAGAAGAAGGCTTCCTGCCGAGCAGGGAGCCTGATGCAGGGCTCAATCCCAGGACCCTAGGATCATAACCTGAGCCAAAAGCAGACACCCAACGGCTGAGCCACCCAGACACCCCAACCCTCAGTTTCTTCTCTGTCATTAAGAGTCTCTCATGATTTGTTTCACTTTCTCTTTTTTCTACCCCCTTCCCACATGTTTATCTGTTTTCTTTCTTAAATTCTGCATACGAGTGAGATAATATGGTATTTGTCTTTTTCCCAGTGACTTATTTCCCTTAGTATAATACTCTCTAGCTCTATCTGTGTCATTACAAATGGCAAGATTCCATTCTTTCTGATGGCTGAGTAATATTTCATTATACACACACACACACACACACACACACACACACCACATCTTCTTTATCCATTCATTAGTCGATGGACATTTGGGCTCTCTCCATAGTTAGGCTATTGTTGATAATGTTGCTATAAACATTGGGGTGCAGGTACCCCTTTAAATCTGTATTTTTGTACCCTTTGGGTAAATACCTATAAGTGCAATTGCTGGATTGTAGGGTAGTTCTATTTTTAACTTTTTTTTTTTTTTTTTAAAGATTTTATTTATTTATTTGACAGAGAGAGACACAGTGAGAGAGAGAACACAAGCAGGGGGAGTGGGAGAGGGAGAAGCAGACTTCCTGCCGAGCAGGGAGCCCGATGCGGGGCTAGATCCCAGGACCCTGGGATCATGACCTGAGCCGAAGGCAGACGCTTAACGACTGAGCCACCCAGGCGCCCCTATTTTTAACTTTTTGAGGAAACTCCATACTGTTCTCCAAAGTGGCTGCACCAGTTTGCATTCCCACCAACAGTACAAGAGGGTTCCCCTTTCTCCACATCCTCGCCAATGCCTGTTGTTTATTGTGTTATTAATTTTAGTCATTATGACAAGTATGAGATGGTATCTCATCATGGTTTTGATTTGTATTTCCCTGATGATGAGTGATGTTGAGCATCTTTTCATGTGTCCGTTAGCCATCTGGATGTCTTCTTTGGAAAAGTATCTATTAGTGTCTTCTGCCCATTTCTTAACTGGATTATTTGTTTTTTGGGTGTTGAATTTGATAAGTTCGAAGCTGGTAACTTTTCATATCAAAATAAGAATTGAAAAAAAATGAGAAGAATTGTCCTTACAAACTAAGGACAAATACATATGCATTTACAAGATGGAAAGGGAGTTTGGAGTTTCATTGGACTTTTCATCAATGTTTATGTAGTTCATACTACGTGGATAAGAAGCAATTCAGCATTGGGGCACCTGGATGGTGCAGTTGGTTAAGTGTCCAACTCTTGGTGTCAATTCAGATGGTGATCTCAGGGTGGAGAGATTGAGCCCAGCATCAGGCTCTGTGCTCAGTAGAGTCTGAGATTTTCTCTCCTTCTCCCTCTGCCCCCCAAGCCCCACATGCTCTCCCTCTCAAATAAATAAAAAAATCTTAAAAAAAAAAAAAGCAGCAATTCAGCATGGATCTTTAGGGGGTTCTAACTGGAGGCAGAAATATTTGAATATGTTACATAGTGATACCAAAATTTGTGATAATAAAAAGTAATAAAATGATTCTTTGGAATAAAAATAATATTTGAAGTTAGTGCTACATATATCCGTTACCATAAATAATGTTTGTTCTATATACAAGTATAGGTAAATTGAAACCATAAGGGTAATATCATTGAACTCATAAACTATTAGTTTAGCTGAATCTGATACTTTCTATGATCAAAAGCTGTTCTCTGTTCCCAGAACCACTAAAGCCTTGAGATAGACTTACAGATAAGTCAAAGATTGCTTCTGCTTATTGACTACTAGGTTGCTTATTTCTTCACTGCAGATTGAGATCCATTAGCTCAATAGCCCTTCGGCACCAAACTCAAATTTTTACATGTCCTATTGTTTTAAAAATAGTGCAATCAAAATTTTAGCCATTTAGTGACTGCTGCTTTGCATATCCCAAAAATCTTACTGAACTGCTGTTACGTATTGATAAGACAGGGCCTTGCAGAGATAAGACCCCAGGCTGATGCTACCTTCAGAGCCTTCTCTCACCCAGAAACTCCACGTAAGGCTCTCTCTAATCCCTCTCTCCCGTGGAAGTTCCTTTGCCTTCCTCTCCCTCTGCGTGAGGAAGCCTCTGAATGGTTTCATGCTGGGAGGGTCTTCCTCTCTAATGTAACTTTGTTCAACTACCACCCTGTGTGTTACTGCCTCGCTTGGTCATCTTTTTCCTTGATCAGCTCCACATCCCTCGAACTCCTCCAGAGACAAATTACAAATTTAGGGGAAAAATTATAAAATGCTGCTGATATAGAACTATAAAAAGAAAAATTGTGAAATACATCTAAAATACATTTATTGTTATCTGAGACTATTAAGGAATGAAATGTGTGGAATATTACAAAGATTCAAAAGACACCAGTTTGGGATAGGCAACCAAATATGCCTTAAACTTAAATAAATGGTTCCCGGGCGCCTGGGTGGCTCAGTCGTTACGCTTCTGCCTTCGGCTCAGGTCATGGCCTCAGGGTCCTGGGATGGAGCCCCGCATCGGGCTCCCTGGCTTCTCCCTCTCCCACTCCCCCTGCTTGTATTCCCTCTCTCGCTGTGTCTCCCTCTGTCAAATAAATAAATAAAATCTTTAAATAAACAAACAAACAAATAAATAAATAAATGGTTCCTATTTCCACCTATATTCAATGGGAATGGACCATGATCTTGGTTCTGTCATTTACTAGTTGTACAAACCTGAGCAAGTTTTTTTTTTTTTATTTCTGTGGACTTCTAGTTCTGTACCAATAAAATGGAGACAATCATACTCATTGTGAAGTTATTGTAAATATTATTTGAGACAATAAATGTAGGGCACGGGCACGTAAGAGGTTTTCAAAATTTGTGAGCCCTCTGTCCTAAATAGGGTGCAAACTTGTTTCTTTTTTTCTTTAAAAGTGTTTAAAGTGTTATTACGTATGTGATATATGTCAGTTATCTATACAAACAGGCAGTGTTTTCAGCAGTAATTTACTGAAGAAAAAGCTAATGTTTCAAAAGGTAGAGATGATCCAAATCACTCGCTTATGGAGAAGGTTATTCTTACTGTTCCTATCCTCGCCTTAAAAGAAGTCTTTATGCAAACAGTCAAGTGAGTAGAAGAGCTTCCTTCCGGCTTTCAGCCACACTCTGGTTTCATTTGGAAGACAATGTGGTCTAGTGGCCGAACAGAACAAAAACCTGGAGCCAGCTGATTCCAATGCAGTGTAGGGAAGGCTAGCCGCCAAGTCACCAACACTGACACCCTTGACCTTGACCTCCCAAGGCCCAGTCAAACCCACGACAACAAAGTGAAATGGACTAGACTCAGGTTTTCTTTTCCTGAGAGTAAAGCATCTTTTAAAGGGGTCAAAGCAGCTTGAGAATTTAAAAAAAAAGAAAAAGAATCTTTCCGCCATGTCAACTCTGAGTGCAGTGGCAAAAAAAAAAAAAAAAAAAAAAGAATACAGATGTCATTGCTTCATACCAAAATCCAAATATCAGAATCAGGGAGATGGCACCATCCCTCCCCACATCCTTCATTGCTAGGTTTTTGGTTGAAACTTCCATTATGCCAAGCAGAACTTTAAATTCTGACGTCTGAAGTGTTGGGTCAGAAAAGAGAGGGTAAGAGATTCCTTACACTCACGAAAGGACCCCCCCCCCCCAACTTCAATCCAAACTTTTACCATGTGTGGGAGAGAAAATAGTCTCTATTTTGCTTAGGACCTCACAATGCATTTCAAAACATTTTTAAGATTTTTGTTCAAAAACGACCTAATCCAAGACAAAGACCTGGAGAATAATTGCTTTAGGAAAAAGGAGAATAGAAGTTAGTCAGAAGATAGCCTGCATCCTGAAAGAGGTCTCAAGATGTCCAGCTTCTATATTGATTTATCCTGCATTTTAGGCCTCAAATAACATTTGGATCAGACTTTAAATCCATCAAGCTGTCAAAACATACACCTACACATGCAGGATCCAAAAAAAAAAAAAAAAATCCCACAACACATGCCCAAGGATCTAATGCCATCTAAAGGCAGCTGAGGCAAACTGCAAAGAAAAAAAAAAGCCAAACAAATAAAAAAATTATTAAAATTTTTCACTTTGGATACAAACATAAATGAAATGTTCTTAGCTTAATATATTCCTGTATTGATTCTATATAATACCTATTGAAGTCACTGAAACTTGTGTCCAAAAATCCAGTGTAAACAAAATAAAAATACAAATAACTAATTGGGAGGGGGAAAAATGTGTCTGTGTCTGTGTGTGTTCAGCATTATAATAAATTGAATAAATGTGATTAAAGGTACATAGGGAAAAGGTTTTTTTTTTTAATTCAATACTGCTCAGCCAAGATGTGGAAGCAACCCAAGTATCCAATGACAGACGAATGGATAAACAAAATATGGTATATACTTGCAATGGAATATTATTCTGTTTTAAAAAGAAGGAAATTCTGACACATGCTACAACATGGATGAACCTTGAAGACATTACGCTAAGTGAAATAAGCCAGTCACAAAAGGACAAATATTGTATTATCCCACTGGTAGGAGTTACCTAGAGTAGAATGGTGGTTGTTAGGGGTTCAGGAGAGGGAAGAGAGGGACTTAGTATTTGCATGTTTTAAGATTTTATTTATTTATTTATTTGAGACAGAGAGATAGCGTGCACGCTGGGTGGAGAGGGGTTGCACATGAGGGAGGGGAAGGGGCAGAGGCAGAGGGAGAAGCAGGCTCCCCACTGAGCAGGGAGTCCAATGCAGGACTCGATTCCAGGACCCTGGGTTCATGACCTGAGCTGAAGGCAGCCACCCAGGCACGCTGGGAGCTAGTGTTTAATGGGTAGGGTTTTAGTTTGGGAAGATGAGAAAGTTCTGGAAGTGGATGGTGGTGATGGTTGGGCAGCAATGTAAATACATTCAATGCCACAGAACTGTACACTTAAAAATGGTTAATATGGTAAAATTTGTGTCATGTGTATTTTACCACAATAAAAAAAAATTAATGCTGGTATGAGAGGGCTGAGATGCATTAATACACTTTTGATGGAAGCATAAAATTGATGTACCATTTCTGGAAAATAATGTGACAATATGTAGCAAGAAATTCTTAAATGTTTATGTCCTTTAATTTATTATGTTAGTTCTATGTCCAAGACTTCATCCAAAATATATATGAAACTCATATGCCAGGGATTCATTCAAAGAACGATATACAAGGATGATCATTAAAGCCTTATTCATACTGGGGAAAAATAGGAAACAGCCTACAAATCCTCTGACAAGGGGAGATAAATTACAGACAATCCATATAGATTGGTGTGTTGCAATTGAATCTTGTTTATGAAGAATACTCAACGACCTGCAGAATTAGATGGAAAAAGGGGGATCCTTGTTTGGTTTATTTTTGTTTGTATATTTATTTTTGTTTTGTTATTTTGTTTGTTTCTATTATAAGCATTTCTTACCACTAACTGGAAAAAAATGTATATATGTAAACAATTCATGACTTGATAAGAGAGTTGAATTCATTCTCTATTGGAAATGCATTGGCATTGTGTTTAAGAATTTTTAAGGCTTTTGTTGAGATATAATTAGCCTCCTCATTTCACAGATAAAAATTATTTGAATATTCAAATGTATTAAAAATTCACATTATATCTACCACTATGAGAATCTATTGTGAGTGAAATTATAATAAGCATTTAACAGATTAAATAAATTGTATCTAAAACCACCATTTCTGGGGTCCCTGGCTGGCTCAGTCAGTGGAGCATGCGACTCTTGGTCTCAGGGTCGTGAGTTCACGACCCATATTGGGCATAGAGCATATTTTAATAAATAAATTAATTAATTAATTAATAAAACCATCTCTCTTAAGCCCCCATTAGACTTCACGTGAACTTAAAAGCCATGATACAACATTTAGATTAACAGAATGGTTATTCTGTTACAATAAATAAAATAAGCACTTGGCCCTATGTCAAAGATAATGTTTTTAAAATATTGATTGCTTTATTCAATTCAGTTAGTATTTACTAAGTCCTATCTGGGTATTAAAGATACAGCAGTGAATAAAACAGACAAAAATCTCTGCCTTCTCAGAATTTACCATCTAGTGGGGAAGGGAGAAAACAAACAAAATAAGAAAGTAAAATATGGAGTATGTTAGATTGTGATAAGTGCTGTGGAGAAAAATACAACAAAAGAAGAGAATAGACAGTGTTGGAGGGGAGTAAGCTGGGTAATGAGGGAAGGTGACCTTTGAGGAGATATGAAGGAATTGAGGGAGTAAGCCACACATATTGATATCTGAGTAAAGGTGAAGGGCATTCCAGATACATGCAAAGGCCCTGTGGCAAGACAGTACCTGTGTTTGAGGAAGAACAGCTAGGAAGCCAGTGTATCTGGAACAGAACAAGTACGAGGGAAAAGAAGAGATCTGAGAGGTTGAGGGAGTAGGAGCTCATATATGGCCTCTTTTTAGATCATTATAATAACTTTGCCTTTTGTTCTACAAAAATGCCCAGGAAGTCTGGAAACAAAAATAACTATTTCTGTTATTTTATTTTTTACAGATTTACAGTATTTTTTTTTTAATTTGTATTCATTTACCTGACAGACAGATGGAGAGCACAAGCAGGGGGAGTGGCAGAGGCAGAGGGAGAAGCAGGCTCCCTGATGAGCAGGGAGCCGGATGCAGAACTGGATCCCAGGACCCTGAGATCATGACCTTAGCTGAAGGCAGATGCTTAACCTACTGAGCCACCCAGGTGCCCCAACATTTATCTTATGTATCAGATTTTCTGGACACCAAAAATAAGATAGGAAGTCACTTGGAGGGGCAAGTCACTTGGATGACATACCTCCGCTCCATATATCTTAACCTTCTACAGGCTAGCCCTGAGACGTTCCCATGGTAAAGGCAAAGGAACCTGGCAGTGAGTAGAAATGTGCCTGCACTTTCTCAATCCTCTGTTTGAAAGCATCCCCTTGGTCAAATCGAGTCACATGGCTCAGAAAGGCAGAAATGGGAGGTGCTGCCAAGCCAAAAGGGCTGCCAAGCCACAAGGGCATGGCTATAGGGAGGGGTGAAGACGTGAGGCCGGTAATGAACACCACTACTGATTGGGGGGGAGCTGCTGCTGGTGTCTCTTTTCTTTTCTTTTCTTTTTTTAAGATTTTTAAAAATTTATTTATTGGAGAGAGAGAGAGTGAGCGGGAGAGAGAGAAGGAGCAGGGGGAGGGGCAGAGGGAGAAGCAGACTCCCCCTTGAGCAGGGAGTCTGATGTGGGACTCGATCCCAGGAGGCTGGGATCATGACGAGCTGAAGGCAGACGCTTAACCGACTGAGCCACCCAGACGTCCTGGTGTGTCTCTTTTCTGAGCCAGATGAAAGCCTAGGGACTTGGGCTAGAGAATACCAATGTTAGTATTTGAAATCCATATTTCTTATGGAAAGTGTGGTTCTCAAAGATAGGCAAAATTCCAAGAACAAGGTCAATATTCTAGGTCTAGCAGCCAGGGGGAGGATGAATAAACAGAATACTCAGGAAGAATTCCTTATTAAAGGGGAGCTTCAGGAAGAGAATTAAAAGTAGGACAGAAACTTTAAAGAAGTTTTGTGAACAGCATAAATGGGCTACATATTTAGCATCCTAATTCACAGAAAAGATGTTTAAAATTGAGGCTGAAATTTCTGGCCTGAAGATCAAGTGATCATAGAACAAAAGCTCAGAACAAAAATACAGAGAGATGGAAACCATTAGGGAAATGATAAGAGATTTGAAGGATAGGTCCCGAAGACCTAACATATGAATAATAGTCATGCCACGGGGGAATAAAAAGAAATAATAGAAAAAAGGGAAAAATTAAACATAGCAGAGGAACATTTCCTTGAGCTGAGGAAAGATATGCAGGCTAAAAGGGCTCACTGAATTCCAGATGGTTTTAATAAGAAATGATACCTATTCTGGTAAACTCCAATGAGATTAAGAAATCATAAAAGTTTCAGTCAGAAAAAAATTTTACTTACAAAGAAAGACATACTGCCATCTGACTTCAAATCTGTAATATGAGAAGCTAGAAATTAGTAGGATAACATCTATAGGTTAGTATAAAAAGAATTGAAACTTTAGGATACTTTACATAGATTAAAACAACAACAACAACAATAGCAGAAAATGAATTGGCCAGCTGGGAAAGAAAGTTATAATCAGAGATTCAAAGAATATATCATGCCTGGATTCAATCTGTAAAAAATACTTGGGAAATCACTATAACCAAACAATATGTAAAGTCAGAACAGACGCCTCAATTTGGGTGTTGAGCAAACAAGGCAAAACGACGATGCAGCACATACGTAGAGCTGCATTCGTAGTAGAAGACTCGCTCATGGAAACAGAAGTCTCAGGAGTACAGATCCTCCCATTGCCCACACATCCTGGGGCCAGTGCAGAGACTTCTGGCCCAATCGATCTGTAGACAGGAATGCCAGCCCTTGGGCTATGGGGCTTTTAAGCTGCTTTTATGAGGTTAACAACAGCCCCTCCAGCACACCACTAGGTGTGATCACAGCTGGGACACAATAGCAACGTGACAGGTGCAAGAACTTGGTCCTAGCTCTATCCTAGCAGTTCAGAGGTGTCCCCTCATTCCCTGACATGAAATGGGGGTGAAGTTCTTGCAGCTAGATGATGCCATGAGCTGTTACATGACTCAGGACCTTACCGTTCACGGCTGGGGGAGCAGGAGTCCCTTCCTTGCTACAATCAGGATGGAGGAGCATTGGTCCATTGGCCCAACAACTGCCCTTGGCTAGTGCCTTTATGCGCTGAGCTGTCATCAGTTTCCACGGAACTTTGCAGAAAGGTAAATTTTTTTCCTGAAAGACCATCCTGCAAAGAGGTCAGTCCTGTACAAGTTAACCCCCAGTTCTTAGTGCCTCCCCCAATGATCCGTATCCCCAAATTTGACCTCTACACTTCATACCTTCTCTGTCAACACTCTGTTTCAACTACTGGGGCAGTGAGGCCAGTCTATTGACTCTGTAGGTGTCACTAGAGGTGATGAGAAATGACCTAGTGTGAACCCCAGGGTGCAGATAACGTGTACTCCAAGTAGACAGAGGAGGCCGTTTATGAGAACAGCCTGGGCCTGAGAGGCACGCACTGTCCAGTCTGGGATGTAAAACAAGTCCAGCATCTGTGGCTACAGTCTGCAGTTCAGAACAAAGTCTAAACAGGACTTAGGACCTTGTTCTCAAGCCTCTTGCAGTGACAGGGTACTGTGGGCTGGAGGAGGAGCCATCGTGCATGGTTTCATTACCAAATCTCTCCTATGTTTCATCTACCACTGCTTCCAGGCCCATAACTGGAGTCAAATGCTAGTTTGCCCTAGTAGGAGAATTACAAGGTCTGATCCAGGAGGAGACAGCTCTGTGCCAATAAAAAAAATAACCCAATAAAAGCTGGATTGGGGCACTTAGCTGGCTCAGTTAGGAAAGCACGCAACTCTTGATCTTGGGGTTGTGAGTTCAAGCCCCACATTGGGTGTAGAGATTACTAAAAAATAATAATTTTTAAAAAGCTGGACTACTATGAGCTCCGGTGTTTCAGAATAAAGCTTGTAGTCACCCGATCAAAAGCATCCCAACCAATCATGGTGCTGGATGAGAACAAAATGATTATAGAATGGGAGGTAAAGGAAGTAATAAATATCACCCTTGACCTTGCAATAGTTACAGAAATAAGGATCATAGCAGCTATGTTTTTTAAAAAACTATACACACACATACACACCAAATTGTTCTTTTTGTTTCAGATTTTTCCCTTTTTTTTCCTACTATGTTGAATGAGAACCAGTAGTGCTGAACTTTACAATCGAGTTCATAGGTCACCAGGACCACAGTGGGGACCCACACCCAGGGACGATTGCTTATCACCTGAAAAGCCTTGAGATGGACATGATGGCTGGTAAGGTTTTGTGTTTCTTCCCTCCCCTGCCCCCTTGCTAGGAAGAAGAGGTCAGTATCTGTTTGCATGATGGGTAGTTGCTTTATGTTAGGCAGAATGATGAAGTTGCCCTAAGGGTAAGGGTAGTTGCTAAATAGCAAGATCAGACCTCGAACCCGTCCTCTGCCCTTCCTGTGCTCTAATAATCTATATCAGAGAGAGCTACGTCTCCTCGTTCCTTTTGCCCTGGCTTGCAGGTAGGTTCAGCCAATGAAAGGCACAGGCAGAAGATTGGAGTACAGGAGGAGAGAAGGTCAGTTACTCATAACTCAGCACGGGCAGCACCTGTGGAAGTGGCTGTGTCACATTCTTGGTTTCAGTTTCTGCCAAGCAGGCCATCCTGTCCCGGCTCAGCGTGAACAGGTTCCCCTGACTCTAACCCATTTTCTGGACTTTGGTCAACCTGCCTCCTCTGGTTGTCTTCCTGCTCTGGGGCAGTGGGAGCGTCCTGGGTTGCTAATTCCTGTGTTGCCTCGATATCCTACATTTGCCTTCTCAGCTTTTCTGTCACTTGTGTGTGAACCATGTAATTCTCTGAATGAAAATCCCCTCTTGTGAAAGACCTTGAGTGGTTTCTGTCTTCTTGCCTGGGCTTTGATAGATACAATACGCATATTTCATTATAAACTCAAATTCAAACTCTTGGGGAAGTAAAGTAGGAGTTTTACAAACTGGGGCGCCTGGGTGGCTCAGTCATTAAGCATCTGCCTTCTGCTCAGGTCATGGTCCCGGGGTCCTGGGATCAACCCAGCATCGGGCTCCCTGCTCAGCGGGAAGCCTGCTTCTCCCTCTCCCGCTCCCCCTGCTTGTGTTCCCTCTCTCACTGTGTCTCTCTGTCAAATAAATAAATAAAATATTTAAAAATAAATAAATAAATAAAAATAAAAATAAAAATTGAAAGATGCTGGGGCACCTGGCTGGCTCAGCCAGTAGAGCATGTGACTCTTGATCTTGGGGTCGTGAGTTTGAGTCCCATGTTGGGTGTAGGGATTACTTAAAAAATAAAAAACAAAAAAGGTTTTTTAAAAAAATTAAAATTGGGGTGCCTGGGTGGCTCAGTCATTTAAGCGTCTGCATTCAGCTCAGGTCATGATCCCAGGGTCCTGGGATCAAGCCCTGCATCGAGCTTCCTGCTCAGTGGGGAGTCTGCTTCTCCCTCTCTCTCTCCCTCTGTGCTCTCTCTCTCAAATAAATAAAATCTTAAAAAAAATTAAAATTAAGATATTAAAATCATTGAAATAGTTGAAACATTATCGCAATCATCTTTTAAAATTCAGTTATTAATTTTATAAAGTATAAAAAAGTTGTCTTTTTATAAGCTACAAAGCACTTTAATGTAAGATGGGGTTATTATTTACAAAAATATTGCTGAGTATATTTCTTGTAATGTGACAAGGTAATGATCTTTTTAAATTTTAGTCTCTTTTTTTTAAAGATTTTATTTATTTATTTGACAGAGAGAAACACAGCCAGAGAGGGAACACAAGCAGGGGGAGTGGGAGAGGGAGAAGCAGGCTTCCCACCGAGCAGGGAGCCAGATGCAGGGCTCGATGCAGGGCTCGACGCGGGGCTCGATGCGGGGCCCGATGCGGCGTTTGATGCGGGGCTCCATCCCAGGACCCTAGGATCATGACCTGAGCCGAAGGCAGACGCTTAACAACTGAGCCACCCAGGCGCCCCTAAATTCTAGTCTCTTGATTTACACAATGGATGGAGGTAATCTTTTGATGGATGAAATTCCACAAACCTCCTCAAAGAAGCCTGATTTCTAAATTTTATATTTGACCAAGCCCTAAATATATTCTTCCAGGCATTTTACTTTTTCTCCTTAAAATTGCATGTGAAGTTGCAAATAATCCAGATGTTACTGATTTGTTTATATTTAAGTAATCAGCACTGTTTGGCATAAAACATTTGAAGGCCTATGATGCTTTTCAAATATCTTTATCCTTTGAAAACCAAAGTTGAGTATTGCCAATGCTAAGTGAAACTTGAGCTACAAAAGACTCAAATCCAAGTCAGCCTAAGAAATTGTAAATTTGCACAAGCCCAAAGCTAACTGATGTTTTCACATCTGGCTCTTAATATTATGGAAGAGTTTTGTTTTGTTTTGTTTTCCTTGTTTTGTTTTTGACCGTTAATTCCATTCTTGTTAAAGGTTCCTATTCAGTCACAAATTATATTTAATGACTTATGATTCTGACCAGATGGCTTCAAGATTACACTGCATTTGCATTTAAGAATGTAAGCCAACATATCTGGCCTCTATTCTGAAACAATGTTTTTCTACTCATCAAATGAGATAAGCTGTTGTCAAATAATGCCTATATATTTTTCTGTTACTTATCTATTTTCATGAGCTGATGTACAGCCAAAGATCTTTGAAGAATTCAAGTATACTGAAAGACGAAAAGATGAACAGTATAGCAGAGGGGTTAAACACAAGCTTTTGAGTCCGTAAGACTTGGTGTGGATCCTGGCTGTGTTATATCAGTGTCTTCCTCTGTAACATGAAGATAAGAATAGCAGCTGTCTCGTGGAGTTGTGAAAATTAAGTGAGAATTTTGGGCAGGGTGGTGGACAAGAAGAAAAATTTAAGTGAGAAAACATACGTGAAGAGTTCAGTATACTGCCTGGCACATAGGGCATGTTTAATTAGCTATTAATATTTTAATACTTTTTCCAGAACATGTTTTTCCCATGTTAGGAAATCTTTTGATACAAGGTAAAAGACAGAGATGAGAAGACATTCCTAAATGTGGGTAGAACCAATGAAACTTCTGGGTATTAGTGAATAGTTCTGTTCACCTGTACATTTGTTTTGTTTTGCTTAAACTTATTTATTTTTTCAAATAGTACATTTACATGGCTCAAAAGTCAAAAGGTACTAAAAACTATACAATGAGAGGACTTCCTCCCATCTAGTACCCCAGTTACCCAGTTCCACTCTTCATGAGACAACCAGTGTTAGTGCTTCCTGGTGAATCCATCCGAAGATATGTTATGCACCTACAAACAAATAAATATGAATATGATCCCGCTTTTTTAAAAAAGATTTTTATTTATTTGAGAGAGAGAATGAGAGAGAGAGAGCACAAGCAGGAGGAGGGAGGGAGGGAGGGAGGGAAGGAGGGAGGGAGAATAGCAGACTCCCCCCTGTGCAGGCTCTATCCCTAGGTCCTGGGAACATGAGCAGAAGGCAGAGGCTTAACAAACTGAGCCACCCAGGCATCCCCTGGTCCCACTTTTTTACACAAATAATAGCATACTACCCACTTTGCTTATTACGCACTTGTTATTTTTGCCTCACGGTATATCTTGTATATAACATTATGTATCAATATAGCTGCGGAGTATTCCATACTTTATTTTAACCACTGCCCTGTTAATAGAAATTTAGGTTGTTTCCAGGCTTTTGCTATTGAAAATAATGTTACATGTAACCTCATGTATTTATTATTTAGCATATATGCTATACCTAGCATATTACTTAGCATCTTTGCTATACATATCTGCAAGATAAATTCTGTCTATCTGTGAGATAAAAGACATGCTGGGTCAGAGTATGTGTAATTGTAATTTTGACGATTTTTGCAAATGGTTCCCCATAGAGGTTTTACCCCATAGAGGTATAACCTCACAGAGGTTGTATTTTATATACCAACTAACAATGTATCTGGACATTTAAAAATCCACCTTTTGGGGTGAGTACAGACCAAAGGTTCAGCCCATGAGTTGATCTGAATATACTTTGAGTTTCACATCCTTTTTTTAGTGATAAGCTCCAGGCAGAAGGATATCTCAGAGAGATTTCTTTTTGTCTCCATGGTGACACTTACCTACTTAGAAGCCTCAAATTATTGTTCCTAGGTTACAACAGTAAAAACTCGGGATTAAAACAGTGTGCCCACTCCAGGTTTTAAATAGGAAAGAGATAAGAAAAATTTACGCTGGCAAACAGTGGTACACACACCACAGCATGTGCCTGAGGACTGTTCAATTTAGGCATTTTCTTAGTGTGTGTTTGGGGCTTTAATTTTCTGCCCGCTGAAACTGTCTTTAATTCTTCCCTCTGGCCTTTAAGAGTCTCTAATTTGTTTTCTTTACTAGCAGAACTTGGAGAGAGGGTAAATTGGGAGGGGGCAGGTATGGGTTTGCACTCAATTTTCAGCCTCTCTAAGCAGAGAATTTTGCTATTTTCTGTCATGGCCCTTGATGACTTAAATGCATTTGAATTTCCTTTTTGTTATTAAGAGTTAAGACTGTAACAAACAGTGTTTTCCAAGGACAAAAATGTATCTACTTGTTTAATTTTCTGTTTCATTTCAGTAGTAATCAGAAAAAAAGAATTCAGCTGAGCTATTGGAAAATCTCACAGGGCAGAAGTAAACACATACACAATCCTCAGTGTAACTAATCACAGGGAAAAAAAAGTCCCTCTAAAATATCCTTCAAAAACATCAGCGAGGGGGGCGTTTGGCTGACTCAGTCAGAAGAGCATGCAACTCTTGAGTTCAAGCCCCATGTTAGGTGTAGAGATTACTTAAATAAATAAATATTTTTTAAAAAAATCAGAGTACATGTGCTCCTATCACTTGGGGTCGATATGTGAAAATCTGCCCACTTGCCAAAACGATTTAGTTGGCTGTGAATATATTTGTTTGCAACACTGAACAGTCCATTTGTGAATATGTGCCCCCCTGCAGATTAACTGTTTTCTGCATTTGGGTCAAACCATGGGAAGATATTTAAAACAAAAATCTTCTAGAAGGTTTAAGCTTTTACTAGAACTTCCTTCGTAGTGTTGATTTTAAATTCCAATTCAACATTAAATGAGGCCTCATTTCATTGGTCCAACTTTATGATGCTCTTCAGAGTGAAGATTTTTATTTATCCTTGCTGTTTCTTGGTACAAAATTAGTCTTTGAGTTCTGGAAAACTTGTAATTTCAGTTAGAACAGAGAGAAAAATAAAAGCAAAACTTAATATATTGTGTGATAATAAATCAGTTATTTACTGTACTTGAGAACCAAAACTTGATCGATATAACAAAGGTTTTGCTTTTCTTCTGTTTTGACATCATAAATACAGCTACCGAAATATTATCTGACTGCAAGTAATCAATACAGCCCCACAAATCTTTTCAAGCTTCTTTCCGAGAACATACATAAAGCTGAAATGTGAACTACAGCAAATGAATTGTAATTACTTTATTTACATCAGTAATAGTCCTTTTTAAAAAATCAGCAATAAAACTCTAGCAAGTACATTTTTATGGATAATTGCTCAAAGTATCTTAGGAAAAAAGGGAATTAGTTGGGTCAACTAACCAAAAAAACCTTTAAAATTTAAAGTAATTTTGACTTGTGACCTAAAATCTATTAATCCCACATGCTAAGATGTGGTGATTATTGAGAAAATGTTGTTTTATGTATTTCTTCTTAATGTATGAGCCTAATTTGATATAAAAATTGAAATAATTTCCTTTTATTTTTCCAAACAAAATTTAAACAAAAAGAAGAGAAGGCAATTTGGTCGGGGAATATTAAAACACAACCAACTACCACGCCTACTTGTTCATACCTGTTTTATGTTTTTTTTTTTTTTTTTTTTTAGAAAAATAAAAATAGCTTTAAATGGTCACTGGTTTTAAAGATTTTATTTATTTATTTGAGAGAGAGAGAGAGTGAGTGAGCACAAGTGGGAGAAGGGCAGAGAGAGAAGCAGACTTCTTGCTGAGCAGGGAGCCCAACTAGGGGCTCAATCCCAGGACCCTGGGATCATGACCTGAGCCGAAGGCAGACATGTTAACCGACTGAGCCACACAGGCGCCCCTAAATGATCACTGGTTTTATTTCAAGACTGTGCGCAGGGCTTCTCCTCACTGCAATACAGAGGGACATCAAAGGCAAATCAGGCTGATGGCGCCATTCCTAACACTGCCCCCATCCCGTTGTGTGTATACCATTAAACAGGCAGGTAAAGAAGATCTGACTTCATATCGAGAAGATTCAGAACTTCTAAAGAAAAAAGAATGTCTTTAGATGTCCAATGTTTAGTAATGATTATTTTGTACCCTTGGACTCCACCTAATTATTCTTCCTAAACCATCTCCTATAGCCAAAGAGAAAAGTATGTATAATATACCCCCAGAGGTCTTCCTTTTTAAAGTATAAAGTATAAGCATTAGAGGTGAAGCAGCATAGCTTGGTGGATGAACCTTGGAGTCATTTAAGCCTTGGTTCAGATTCTATCATGTTAATTTAAGTTCAGTATTCTTATATTTAAATTTTAAATAATACTGGGGTGCTTGGGTGGCTCAGTTTGGGAGTCTGACTTTGACTCAGGTGGTAGTGATCTTGGGTTCCTGGATTGGCCAGCGGGAGAGGGGCTCCGCACTCAGCGGGGAGTCGCTTCGCTTTTCTTCTGCCCCTCCCCCAGTTCTAGCTTGTGCGGGCTCTTGCGGGCTCGTGCTTGCGCTCACACGTGTTCTCTCTCTCTCAAAATCTTTAAAATGAAAATAATACTTCATAGTGTTACAATTACATAAGATAATGTACATAAAATATAGTTCTTTAAATATACCAGCGTCTTAATAAATAGAGGCTATTGTTATTACAATATGCTATTTGAATATTTTAGGCACCATTTACTGTAATATATAGTTAAACAAGACCCCGAAAGGGAAACAGATAACCACATTTGTAGCCCCATGGGATTTCCAACTATCAGTTAATCAGCAAACCATGTGCATGGCACTGTAATAGATGTGAAGATTACCATCTAACCGGTTAGAGTGCTCTAACTCCAACAATTTTTTTTCCCCTTTCCTCCTATTGTTGCTCCCCCCCCCACACACACATATTAACTTCATTGTCTTAGACTGACTTTTTCTACAAGGCTGGAATTATAGTTACCACTAGGTCCAAGTTCACATCTCCCCAGCCTGGCCAGACAGGAAATGACTCGCTCCTTTAACTTCTTTTTTTTTTTTTTTAATTAACAAATAACGTATGATTTGTTTCAGGGGTACAGGTCTGTGATTCATCAGTCTTACACAATTCACAGTGCTCACCATAGTATTTACCCTCCCCAATGTCCATCATCCAAGCACCTGATCCCTCCCACCCCCCTCCACTTCAGCAACCCTCAGTTTGTTTCCTGAGATTAAGAGTCTCTTATGGTTTGTCTCCCTCTCTGGTTTCGTCTTGTTTCATTTTTCCCTCCCTTCCCCTATGATCCTCTGTCTTGTTTCTCAAATTCCTCCTATCAGTGAGATCATATGATACCTGACTTATTTCACTTAGCATAATACCCTCTAGTTCCATCCACATCATTGCAAATGGCAAGATTTCATTTTTTTGATGGCTGCATAATATTCCATTGTATATATATCTTCTTTATCCATTCATCTGTTGATGGACATCTAGGCTCTTTCCATAGTTTGGCTATTGTGGACATTGCTGCTATAAACATTGGGGTGCATGTGCCCCTTCGGATCACTACATATCAGATAAAGAGCTAGTCTCTAAAATCTATAAAGAACTTATCAAACTCAACACCCAAAGAACAAATAATCCAATCAAGAAGTGGGCAGAAGACATGAACAGACATTTCTGCAAAAAAGACATCCAAATGGCCAACAGACACATGAAAAAGTGCTCAACATCACTCGGCATCAGGGAAATCCAAATCAAAACCTCAATGAGATACCACCTCACACCAGTCAGAATGGCTAAAATTAACAAGTCAGGAAACGACAGATGTTGGCGAGGATGCGGAGAAAGGGGAACCCTCCTACACTGTTGGTGGGAATGCAAGCTGGTGCAGCCACTCTGGAAAACAGTATGGAGGTTCCTCAAAAAGTTGAAATAGAGCTACCATACGATCCAGCAATTGCACTACTGGGTATTTACCCCAAAGATACAAATGTAGTGCTCCTTTAACTTCTAAATCAGAAACATCCTAACCAAAGTCTCCAACTGGCTAGACTTGAGTCCTGTGCCTAATCCTGTAACAGTGAGTGTTACTGGCAACTTCCTATAAAATCATACATTTAGAAGAGTGGGTGGGAAAGGGAGAGGAGCAGACCCCCCACAAGGGAATGGCTGCTTTTTCCAAAATGAGAGGGTGCAGGACAGGGCAGACAAAACAAGCGATGTGCAACACTAAAGATGAAGTTTAAAAGTGAGGTAAGTCTGTATCTGTCTAGTTGAAGCAGGAATATGATCGGACAAAGGCTAAAAACCTACACTAAAATGAATAAACCTTTTAAAAACTTGACTTCCCCCTCTAATACACATTTGTGCTGTGATTAATCACTGGTCATAGATATGCTTGATATTTGCATAGTTTTGTATTGATAACAGATGGAAAGAGGCAAAATATAGCAAATGACTCATATCATCAGGGTCCAATCAGGAGAGATGAACGACATAGTGATTTGAACAGGGCAAGTTCTACATAAAGAATTATTAACTATAACAAGGGATTAGAGTAATGAGGGATTGTCTAGCAAGAGGTAAAGAGAATGCTAAAAGATATGTGAATAGCAGATGTTGGGAGCAGCCATCACCCAGAGGGCTGAGATAGAGCACCAAGGAAGGGGGACTCGTTAGTGATGACATCCAGACTTTGTCAGAAATCTCATGGCCTTATCTCACCGGATTGCCAAGTTTGCTAAGGTGCCACACTGGTGAAACTTGCTGGAAATCCACCCCCTGGAGTGCTGGAAGAAGGTGTTCATGGAGAAAGACCTTGCTACCAACGCTCAGATGCAGTCACCCAAGAGGCGCCATGAAAAGCTGCTTATGAGGGGCGCCTGGGTGGCTCAGTCATTAAGCGTCTACCTTCAGCTCAGGTCATGATCCCAGGGTCCTGGGATTGAGCCCCATGTCGTCGGGCTCCCTGCTTACAGGCAGCCTGCTTCTCCCTCTCCCCACTGCTCATGCTCTCTCTCCTGTCTTTCTCTCTCAAATAAATAAATAGAATTTTTTAAAAAAGGAAGAAAAAAAAAGAGAGAAAACACTGCCTTAACCTATTTCACTTGATTTTCCTTTACTCTTAATTCTGTCGTCCTGGAAAACTAAGTCTATATTCTCTGTCTCCCTCACCCCACTACCCTCCCCACAAGAAAACACACACACACACACACACACACACACACACACACACACACACATCCTTCTTAGTTTGGGGCACCTGGGTGGCTCAGTCGGTTAAGCGTCTGCCTTCGGCTCAGGTCATGATCCCAGGTCCCTGGGATGGAGAACAGCATTGGGCTCCCTGCTCAGTGGGGAGTCTGCTTCTCCCTCTGCCTGCTCTGCCTGCCGCTCCCCTTGCTTGTGCTCCCCCTGCTTGTGCTCTCTCTCTCCCTGACAAATAAATAAATAATTGATCTTTAAAAAGAAAAGAAAAGCTGCTTATTGGAAGGTGCCATATGCTATTGGTCCCGAGTGCTGCTGGCCACTGCTAAAGCCTGAGGAGGGAAGAGCACCCTGCAGCCAGGAAGAGAAGCCCCTCTCTCCTCCAGCATGCTTGCAACACCTCTACTGACAATGCTTAAGGAGGAAGGAGAAAGTCCATTATTCTAGAGCAGGCAATGAAAGGTAGATTTGGAGGTGGGAGGCAATAAATTAGTAACTGGTACAAAGTATTTATGAGATTTTCTTAAATACTCATCTGGAAGAATACCCTCCATCAGCCTTATTCTGCCATACTTAAATACAACTTAGCCAGAGAAGGAGGAGGATAGAAAGTGTCCAGGAGGCTCTGCAAATTCTACAGGTGAAAGGACACGACTTAAAAATGTAAAAGGCAAGATTGAAAATCCTGCCACTGGAAGAGCTTTATTTGGCTCAGAATAGATGACTGAAGATGGAAATTTGGTAGTCTCTTACTTTGATCTGCAGAGTAGCATGGAAATACATTACTAGGTGACCTTTAGCTGTACAGATGCAGTAGAAAGTACATCCAAAGTAGATTTGTGTTTTTATAAAAATGTTCTACATACTCTAAGAAAAAGAAACTCAGATGTTTATTTTATATGGAAATTCATTCACTGGTATAGGAGGCTTTATAGGTAGTTGTAGGTGTAGGCAGGTTGAAAAACAAGTATGACATGTTCAAACTGAGATGAATTAAAAATTTTTAATTAAGAAGATGATAAGGGTTGAACTAACTGAGGAGCAAAACTTACCAATTTTTTTCCCCCTTTTTGGTTCAATCTTCCCTTTATAAAGGAAGAAGTGGATGCCCCTCCATGTTACAGTTAGCAGAGCGTAGTATTGTATCTATCAGAGTCCAATGAGGAAAAAAAAAGAAGACAAAAGAAAAGGAAAAACACTGGGTATGTTAACAGGGAGATTTTATAGAGACAGCTGGTTACTCGAGTGTTGTAGAACTGAAAAAACAAGAGTGGAGCAAGGAGGTAACCCAGAGCTGACAGCAGAAGCAGCAGCTACACCTAGGTCTGGGGAAACAAAAGGGAAGATCTTGGGATTACTAGTCACCTCCGTGGAGGAAGAGAACCTCTAGAGCTGGGGATCAGGCATCTGAGAAGT
Source organism: Phoca vitulina (assembly GCF_004348235.1). Classification (NCBI taxonomy): domain Eukaryota; kingdom Metazoa; phylum Chordata; class Mammalia; order Carnivora; family Phocidae; genus Phoca; species Phoca vitulina. The sequence continues at coordinate 21,635,287 of NW_022589717.1, read as the reverse complement.
GCTTGCCGCCTGGCTCCCTCCAAGTGGCTGACAGAAGCTTGGCCAACACAGTTAGAAACAGCACAGGATCAGGAAAGAAGTCTTCTTCCTCCTCCCACCTTCTAATCTGGCTCTAGAATTGGCAGAATCTAACACCAGCTGGCAAAGGAGCCTGGGAAATGTAATCGGCAAAGTCCCAGTCATAGCATCAATAGAAAAGCTATGAAAGGGTGCGTTTGGGGTTGAAAGACGATAGGTAAATAATCAGTCCTGTGAGCTAGCCAGCTAAAGGGCATCATTTAAGAAATCTTTTCTTGGGGTGCCTGGGTGGCTCAGTTCGTTAAGCATCCTGCTTTGGCTCAGGTCATGATCTCCGGGTCCTGGGATCAAGCCCCGTGTGGTGCTCCCTGCTCAGCCGGGAGTCCACTTGCCCCTCTCCCTCTGCCCCTCCCCAACTCATGCTCTCTCTCAAATAAATAAATAAAATCCTTAAAATAAAAAAAAAAGAATTTTTTTCTTGAGGCACCTGGGTGGCCCAGGCGGTTAAGAGACCAACTCTTAGTTTCAGCTCAGGTCGTGATCTCACAAGTCCCATGTCTGCCCCCCATGCTCAGCAGGCAGTGAGCCTGAAGGTTCTCTCCTTCTGCCCCTCCTCCCACTCACACGTGTGCGCTCACACGCACGCGCTCTCTCTCTCTCTCTCAAATAAAAAAATAAAACTTTAAAAAAAAAAAAAAAAAAAGAGTGCGCCTGAGTGGCTCAGTTGGTTAAGCGTCTGCCTTCGGCTCAGGTCATGGTCTCAGGGTCCTGGGATCGAGCCCCGCATCGGGCTCCCTGGCTTCTCCCTCTCCCACTCCCCCTGCTTGTGTTCCCTCTCTCGCTGTGTCTCTCTCTGTCAAATAAATAAATAAAATGTTAAAAAAATATAAAAGAAAAAAAGAAAACAGGAGATTTGGGCACAGGAAACGTTACTCATTTTATAAAACTGAATCTTATAGTAGACCTGAAGGCAAATAATAATAAAATGCATTCATTTTAGACTTTTAAATTTTATTTTAAATACTTATAATCCATTTTATTTATTTGTAACAGCTCTACTGAAGTGTAATACACACGCCATAAAAGTCACCCTTTTAAAGTGCACAATTTCAAGGTTTTTACTATGGTCATAGAGTTGTGTGAACTTTACCGTGATCTAATTTTAGAACATCTTCATCTCCCCTCCAAAATCATACCTATTAGCACTCACTCCCCATTCTTTCCACCCTGCAGCCAGTAGCACTTGTAAAACTACTTCCTGTCTCTATGGATTTGCCTATTCTGGACATTTCATGTGAATGGAACTATACGTGTGGATTTTTGTGACAGGCTTACTTCACTTAGCATAATGTTTTCAAGGTTCATTCAGTTTGTGGCATACATCAGTACTTTCATTTTTATTACTAAAAGATATTGCATTAAAGGGCTATATCATATTTTGTTTACTCATTCATCATTTGATGGACATTTGCATTGTTTCTAGTTTTGGCTATGATGAATAATGTCTGTATGAACATTAGAGTGTAAGTTTTTGTGTGGACGTATGTTTTTAATTTTCTTGAATATATAGCTTAAGTAGAATTGCTAGATGGTGTGGTAATTTCTGTTTTCCAATCTCTTCAGCAGTGTATGAGGGATCCCATTTCTCTACATCCTTACCAAAACTTGTGACTGCCTGTCTTTTTGATTGTAACCATCCTAGTGGGTGTGAAGTAGTATCCCATTGTAGTTTTGATCTACATATCCATAATGAATAAACAGCATCTTTTCATGTGCTTATTGGTCATTTATATAGCTTTTTGGAGAAACAAATAAGGATTGTGTTGAATCTGCAGATCAATTTGCAGAGTATTACCACCTTAACAATATTAAGTGTTCTGATCCATTAACATGTGATATCTTTCGATACATTTGTGTTTTCTTTAGTTTCTTTTTACACCTTTTTTTTTTTTTTTAAGTAGGCTCCATGTCCAACATGGGGTTTGAACTCATGGCCCTGAGATCAAGAGTTGCATGCTCTACTGACTGAGCCAGCCAGGTGCCCCATTCTTTAATTTCTTTTTTAAAAAATGTTGACAACTTTATAATTCACATATCACATAATTCACATACTACATAATTCACCAACTTAAATTATACAACTTAATGCTTTTTTTTTTTTAAGATTTTATTTATTTATTTGACAGAGTGTGCGCACACAGGCAGGGGGAGTGGCAGGCAGAGGGAGAGGGAGAAGTAGGCTTCCCGCTGAGCAGGGAGCCCCATGTGGAACTCAATCCCAGGACCCCAGGATCATGACCTGAGCCGAAGGCAGTCGCTTAACCGACTGAGCCATCCAGGCCCCCAATTTAATGGCTTTTAATACAGAGCTGTGACACCATCACCACAATTAATTAATATTCATCATCCTCAAAAGAAACCCTGCATGCATTGGTACTTACTTCGCACTTTTTCCTAACCTCTCACTTGTAGCCTGAGGCAAACACTCATCTTTCTGTCCCTATAGATTGACCTATTTTGGAGATTTCCTATAAATCGTACAATATAGTTTTTGTGAGTGACTTCTTTCACTTAACACAATGTTTTTAGCATGTATCATTGCCTCAGCTCTTTATTGCTGAATAATATTCCATCTTATGGATATGACACATTTTATTTATTCATCCATCAGTCGATGATGGACATTTGAATTTCTTTCACTTTTTGGCTCTTATAAATAATGCTGCCTTGAATACTCATGGATAGGCTTTGATACAATATCTGTGCCTCCTTTAGTTTCTTTTAGCAATGTTTATAGTTTTGCGTAAGTCTTGAACTCCTTTTGTTAATTTCTAAGATTTTATTCTTTTTGATATTGTAAATAGAATTGTTTTCTTAATGTCATTTTTAGATTGTTTATTGCTAGTGTGTAGAAATAAAATTGATTTTTGTATTGATCTTGTATCCTCAACCTTGCTGAACTTGTTTATTAAATCTTAGAGTTTTCTGAAGGATTCCATTTTCTTTTTTTTCCATTTTAATTTTTCAAAGTGAAAATGTGTCTTTGATATGTATGCCATATATATACCTCCTCCATTTTTTAGAAAACCTTTTCTCTCCATTTACAACTCTACTGGTCAACTTTTGTTTAAACCCTTGTTCCTCTTATACTACTACTGTTTTTGTATATCTTGTGAATTGGGTCACTGCAAGATTTGCTGAACAAATCTTCAAATAAAAGTATATTCACACACACAAAAAAAGTATATTCATGCAAACTGATTAACAAACATGGATCAAAATATAAAAGTAATGAGGCAGTTTCTCAAAATTAGAATATTTGTGAAGAATGATCTTTGTATACGTTAATTTGTGATTGTCCATTGCCACATGGTGGAAAGAAAGCCCTGGGCATTTCTAGAAGATAGATTGGATGCCTCAAGAAGATATGACAGATAAAGACGCAGAGATGATTGGGATCAGATAGTCTCCAGCAGGAGCCAACGTAGCATAGCACTCTTGGAGTCAAAATCAGGGAAATCTGAACTTATTTTGTGGCCCAAACTGAAGAACCTATAAAAAATAAAAATACTCATTGTGTTGTTCTGTATTTGTTTTCAAATTATTACTTCGGACATCAGCTTTCAGCCAAGATGGAATCACAGGAACTTTATTTACCTTTCCTCCTAAAATAACCAAAAATCCAGACAAAGCATATGAAACCATGGTTTTAAAGACACTGGACATTAGACAACAAAGGACAATAACCACTGAAAGATGGGAAACAGATGATTTGAGTTCTACGATTATCCTAGCTAAGGTCTTCAGAGAGGTTTCAGGCCATGGTATAAGGAGAGGAAACTCAAGCAAAGCCCAGGGACTCTCTGAGCTGAGGAGATGGGGCACCAAGTCTGGAAATACCAAGGCTGCTACAATTCACTGGACAGTTTACGGAAGAGGAGAGAGCTACACAGAGAAAGAACTATGGTAGATTTGTGGAGTCCCATCTTACCAATGCATGGGTAGGAGGTAACTATCCAACATCAAGGAAACAACTGAGAAGATTAGAGAGAACAATGCCCAGTGTATACAGAGGGCCTGGAATAGTCCTGTATCCCACCAGTCAGACTGGAAAACCTTATAATTCTTGGGACATTAGGTAAAATACTCAGAAAATTCTTGCCTTGTAGTGGAAATTTAAAGCTAAATGCTGCTTTGATCCCATCTAACAAACCTTAAAAGACCCCCCAATATTTGAATAAACATTCAACCAAAGAAGATACACAGACAATACAAAAGCATACTTAAGGATGCTCAACATCATTAGTCATTGGGGAAATTCATATTAAAATCACAATGAGGGGTGCATGGCTGGTTCAGTCCTAAGAGTATTTCACTCTTAATCTTGGGGTCAGTGCTCGCTTCGGCAGCACATATACTAAAATTAATCTTGGGGTCATATGTTCTAGCCCCACATTGGGTGTAGAGATTACTAAAAGAAAAAGGAAACTTAAAAAATGTCACAATGAGATGCTATTGTTTACCTATTAGAATAGTTAAAATTAAAATGTCTGACCGTATCAAGTGTTGGTGAGGATGTGGAGGAAATGGAATTCTTATATACTGCTGGTGGGAATGTAAAATGAAACAACCCACTTGGAAAACAGGTTGGCAGTCTGATTCTGGCACCAATTCCAATGTGTGCTTTTTTCACATCACCAAGCAATTTTCTGATACCAGCTGGATGTCCTATAATTCAACTGAATTCAGACACCATCTACCTGAAGATAATGTCAATCCCAAGGGTTAAGGGCTCAGTCCTACAAGACTGTCACCCACCTGTTCACCACACTTCTGACACAATCACAAGACCAGGTGTCACTGATACTTCTGACCAATCTGCTACAGATTGGAGGTTCTAAGGACTCCTCTCCCTGAGTTTGATTAATTTGCTAGAGCTGCTCCCAGAATTCAGGAAACATTTTAATTAATAGATTACCAGTTTATTATAAAAGGTTAACTGAGGGGGTGCCTGGGTGGCTCAGTTGGTTGAGTGTCCGACTCTTGATTGTGGCTCAGGTCATGATCTCAGTGTCGTGGGATTGAGTCCCGAGTCAGGCTCCACGCTCAGCACAGAGTCTGCTTGATATTCTCTCTCTCCTTCTCCTTCTGCCCCTCTGCTCTCTCTCTCTCTCTCAAGTAAATAAATAAATCTTTAAAAAAATTTTAAAAAAGGTTAACTGAGGAATAGCCAGATGGAGGAGATGCATAAGATAAAGTATAGGAAGAGAGGCATGAAGCTCCCATGCTCTGAGTGTTCTACTCTCCGGGAATCTACATGTGCTCACCAACCGAGCTCTCCAAACACTGTTCTTTGGCGTTTTAATGGAGGCTTCATTACCTGGTATGATTGATTAAATCATTAGCCATTGGTGATTGAACTCAATTTTCAGCCTATGTCCATTCCCCAGAGGTTGGGGTGGAATTAAAAGCTCAAACCTGTTTGTGATTGCTTCCTCCTTAGGTGACCTAGGGACTTTCCAAAAGCCACCTCACTAACTTAACAAAGACACTTTTATCACTCTTTTCAATTAGGAAATGCTAAGGGTTTTAGAAGCTCTGTGCCAGGTGTTGAGAGGGACAAAGACCAAATGCGTATTTCTTATTATAAATCACAATACGACAGACAATTTCTTAAAAAGTTTATACACACACCTATCATATGACCTAGCTATTACACTCCTGAGTAATTTACCTCAGAGAAATGTGGAGTTCATAGCAACTTTCCTTTTAACTGCCTAAACTGGAAATAACCCAAGTGTCCAACAACAGGGAAATGGATAAACAATGTGTAGCAGGTCAAGACAATGAAATACAACTCAGGAATAAAAAGAAATGAACTATTTATACAAGAATGGCTTAATCTCGAAGTAATTAAGCTAAGTGAATGAAATCAGGCAAAAAAGAGTTCATATTGAAAGAGTTCCACTCACATAAGCCTCTAGAAAATGCAAACTAATATACAGTGACTGTTCTAAGCTGAACTATGTACCCCCAAAATTCATCTGTTGAAGTTCTAACTCTTAATACCTCAGAATGTAACTGTACTTGGAGATAGGATCTTTAAGGAGGTAGTTAAGTTAAAATGAAGTCATCAGTGTGGGCCCTAATCCAATCTAACTGGTGTCCTTATAATTTCCTAGAAGGAAATTTCTACTCAGTTGGATACAGAATGATGACCTTGCTGTCTACAGACCATGGGAAAAGGCCTCAAAAGAAATGAACTCTAAGCATACTTTGATCTTGGACTTCTAGCCTCCAGAACTGTGATCAAATAAATTTCTATTGTTTAAGCCACCAGTCTGGTATTTTATTACAGTAGCCCTAGCAGACTAATGCAGTAACAGAAAGCACATCAGTAGTTACGTGGAGTTGAGGGTTGAGGAGGGATGGGGGGTAAAGTGTTACAAAGGGCAATAGGGAACTTAGAGGAATAATGGATATGTTCACTGTTTTGACTGTGGTGATGGTTTCATGGCTATATACACGTGCATCAAGAGTTACCAAACTGCACACTTTAAATATGTACAGTTTATTGTGTGTCAATTGCATCCTCAATAAAGCCATTAAAATTTATTTTTGCTTAACTTTTATACCACTTTTAAGAGTAGCATATTCCATATCTATTTTAGTTTTGGTTATTATGGTACAATTTTGTATTTTTTATGAACAATGCCTTATTGTATATTCCTATTTAAATTTTAAGCTATTGATACTGCATTTTGCAACCATCTTAAGAAACATAATTTTATCTTTAGATGTCTTTGCCTGATAGTATTCTACATAAAATAGTGAGTACAACATGAAGATTGGAGTCTTTTAAGAATTTTTCATGATGATCTAGGAATTATAAACTTGGGAATTTATTTCCTCCTCTCACATTAATTTAAAGGTCCATGATTTCCTTTTCTTGAGTGGTGTACACTGTCCCCTGCCACCATCCCAATTTTCAGATGTTCCCAGACCTGCTGGCTGATCTTTAGAATCCCCTGAGGAAACCCATAAAAGAGATTCCTGTGTCCTATCCCTTGTTACTCTAGCTCAAGAAACCTGGAGTGAAGTTTAAAAACCTTGTTTTTAATCTTTTTATTTTTTTTAAAGATTTTATTTATTTATTTGAGAGAGAAAGCGCAGAGAGAGAGAGAGACCGTGCACGTGCACCAGCCAGGGAGAGAGGAAATGGGAGAGGGAGAAGCAGACTCCCCACTGAGCAGGGAGCCTGACTCTGGGCTCAATCCCAGGACCCTGAGATCATGACCTGAGTTGAAGGCAGATGCTTATCCAACTGAGCCACCCAGGCACCCCAACCTAACACATAATCTTGACCAAATATTTAGACCTCAACTATAGTTTGCATAATTATAAATTTTCATTCTAAATATTTTCCTCATTGAGAGATTTATTGGAAATACATGAAAATATTTAATGAATATTTGTTGAAATATTCATCTAAATATGCAAAAACAAACTTTCTTAGACAGTTGGGAAATACAAAATAATCTTAAATTCTACAAAGCTACCAGAATTTATCATCCCACCAGAGATCTAGAGTTAATCCTCTGCAACGCGACTTTGTGAGTTTGCTTTGGTGAGGGTGGGAACTAAGAGGCGGTAGTACTAGGAAGGAGGGGTAAGAAAGACTGGAAATGTGTGGGGGTTTATCTAGAGAGATGAGGGACTCTGGCTAGCTGCTCGTATAAGAGCCTTAGTCTACTGTGAGATGGCTTAGTCTTTCCAGCTCCGGCATGGTTGTGTGTTCACCTCACAAGGAAGTTGACAGCTATGATAGGAAACTAAACCATAATTTGACTCTTCCAGTCATACTGATAATAAGGTTTCAGGACTACAGTCCAAGCACTGTGGTTTGGAACTCAGTTTATTCCCTGAAGCTCAGATGGGTGTTCCCTCTCCTCTCCTCTAGGTATTCATACTGGGCCTGGGCAAGGGTCTCATGGCATACGCCTGCTTTAGTCTTACAGAGCAGTCAAGCAGCAAAGCACTGGGGTAGTTAACTAAAATGGCCAGTGGAAGATGCTCCCTCATGTGGAGCCTGGGAGGGGCAGGATGGAAAGGACGAAACTACTCTAGCTCTTGGGATCTCCAACCAAACTTCTTGCAAGATCCTTCTCTAGGTTTGCTCACCTGGTACTTGCTTGTCAGTTGGCACCAGGGGCACGCCCATTTATCCTCCCTCTCTCCATTCCTCCCTCCTTCCTTCTTTTTTTTTTGGAAGTTCTTGAATTAATCTGGAGAGATATTAAGCCAGAGCAAAAAAAAAAAAATTTAATTAACTACAGGAAAGTGGCTTCCTTTTTCTGTCAGGGCTAGCAGAGTGTGATCTTGAAACACTTTCCTGTGGTAAGAAGAAATATTTGCTGTCTTAGGAGAAGGTGTCCCACCTCCACTATTCATTTGACCCTTTCCATGGAGCTAGGAAAACGTAGAACAACTGAATAATTTGTGCTGTGTTAAAGTATTTTGGATTACTTAAGAATGTGTAGTATTAAAGAGTTAAAAGATTCATCAAGGACCTTGTTAAGGCTTATATTTCAAGTTACTACAGAAATGGGCATAGAATCAGAGGCTTACTTGCAAAAATCTTTTAAAACCACAAGTCTTTGGGTGCCTAGGTGGCTTGGTCAGCTAAGCATCTGCCTTAGGCTCAGGTCATAATCCCAGGGTCCTGGGATCGAGCCCCATGTTGGGCTCTCTAGCTCAGCAGGGAGTCTGCTTCTCCCTCTCCCTCTGCTGCTCCCCCTCCTTGTGCGCTCTCTCTCTCTCTCAAATAAATAAATAAAATCTTAAAAAAAAATGTCTGTTTAAAGAGTTCTTCACTTTTGGGGTGCCTGGCTGGCTTATTCTGCAAAGCATGTGATTCTTGATCTTGGAGTCATGAGTTTGGGCCACCCTTAGGCATAGAGATCACTTAAAAAATAATGATAAAAAAAAGAGTTCTTCACTTTTGCTGTTCACAAATGCTGTTCTTCCTCAGAGTGAACATTTTCAATCAGATGTGGTTTCTTAAAAAGTTTCAGAAGTTAATATTAACAAGGTCCTTTGAAAGTGAGTTTCTGTAAATTAAGGTCCAGTTTAAAGCCATAGGACCCTTTAACCTTGTCTGAACAGTGAGCTATATTTGGGGATTTGGCATACAGAGGGTCTGACTTGGATTAGGTCTCTAAATACCTAAAGGATTTCCTTAAACAGGCCCAGGGTCAGATACAACAGGTGTTTCATTTCTAATTTTGGAACCAAAAGCAGCCAGTTGATAGTGAGGCTGTTCTTCACTCATTCAGCAGGAGTGAGAACAGTAATTTTGGCAAGATGTCAAATGTAGAAAACACCGGAAATGTGTTATTCTTCTAATACTTCTGATAACAAACCACAGTTTTAGAAGACAACATAGAATTTTGATGAATTCTGATAAAGGCTTCTGTTTTCTTAGTATTTAATAAATTCATTTAAAAATATTGAAAGTACACTTTAGTGTCAGGTTCTATACTAGAATACTCATTTAAATGATCATGTACACTCTTATTTTGATTATACTATTGTCAGTGAATTAAATTTTTGTAATGGAAAATAAAGACATGTTAGGTACAATAAAGGATGTATCTGGTTTCCTTTTCAAAGTATTCAAAGGAATTTTGGAGTTTTAGAAGATGGTAATATTACTTTATTAAAAAATATATATGTAAGCACATTTAAATAAGATTAAAATATGGATAAGCTTTAAAAAATATGCTTTGAAACACAGCCACCCCAAATGAAATTATTATGCACATAAAAGTGAGAAAACTTTGTATTTGAAAAAATTAAAGCAATGTAATCATGAACATTTCCTTTTTTAAAAAAAAGATTTATTTATTTATTTTAGAGAAAGAGAGAGAGTGTGTACACAGGGGGAGGGGCAAAGGGAAAGAATCTCAAGCAGACTCCCCCCTCCCCTTGGAGCGCACAGCCCAATGCAGGGCTCCATCTCAGGACCCTGAGATCATGACCCTAGAGGAAATCAAGAATGAGATGCTCAATGACTGAGCCACCTGGGTGTCTGAAACATTTCAACTACAAAACAAGGGTTGATAAAATTTCAAATGTGAGTTCCTGGAAATACACATTTCCAATATGGCCTCAAGATATTAAGCAGTGCAATCTTAACATGATATATACGTAGATTCCCCATAAATACACATTGAACATGAGGTTAGCTTTAGAAATTCTTATTGAAGGAATATAAAAATAAATATTAGAAAAGGCACAGTTTTCTTTTGGCACACCAGAAAGTCTGCTCCTTATAAAATTAATCCTATGGAACCTACTTATTTTAGGAATTCAATAATTAAGCTCTACAGTTCTGATTTTACTTTGAATTCCTCTGTGGGTTTAAAAGGCAAAACATGTTAAGATTTTTTTTTTTTGACAGAGAGATGGAGAATGAGAGGGGTCGGTAGGGGCAGAGGGAGAGGGAGAAGCAGGCTCCCCGCTGAGCAGGGAGTCCCATTAAAAGGCAAAACATGTTAAAAAAAAAACAAGCCATGTTGTAGGTAATAGCAAACTTGGTGTAATTCTTTTTGAGTGAAATGAGAAACATATATATGCAAAATAATTATTTTTAAAGAAAGAAAAGCAATAGGTTTGACTTGAAACTAGATTTTTCTAAAAAGTGATTCCAAACTGTTTCTCTACAAAATGTACAAAATTTAATATTGGGGCAAGAAATTCATTTAGGTCACAGTAACTTTTGTGTTCTTGAAAAACAGCACAATTAGACATAGACTCTTTAAACATTAAGAATTCAAAATTAGAAGCACCGAGGAAACCAAATCCAGGCGTCATTAACTGCTTGCACCCAAAGTACTGAAAACAAATTTCTAAAACAGAACTTTCAGTAATTTGCGTTGAATTTTCACCATCTGGCCAGCCTTGCTCCCATTCCAGAGTTTACTTAACTACATGTCTAAACCTATGCTAACCCTACACTTTCCCCTTCTCTCTCTTGCCCCACAAGGCCTCAAGACTGGAGTCCAGTTTATGATTAACCATGTATTTTGATAATTAGGACAGCAGATGCGGTTGTATTTTATCAAAGTGAATTCTGGTGCCACAAAAACACGCTGGATAAATTCTGGGTTCTAAAGCATGACGTGTCATTCAACTTTGAAGGGTAGAAAGTTGAGTTGGAAGCCTCTGCTGGTAGACATGGCAAATCCAGCATGTTATCAAGCAATTACAAGACGAATTTTTTAAGAAAAAATATTCTAACTTGTTCTGACCAGTGATATCACTTTGTGCTGGGGTGCGCAGCTACAAGGGCAGGGTGAACAAAGTCTGTGGCAAAGGCATCATCTTGCCATAGCGAGGGAGCTGTACTTCTAATTTCTGATAGGAATCAGCAGTCCACGGTTGATTTATGGACAGCCTGTGTCGTCCTGCACGGTGCCAGTTCCAGGAGACCTCGCCAATTAGCTCTATTTTCTGCTTAAGCCGTTAAAGCCACCTCCATGGAAACGCCAGAAGAGGCCGGGGGGAGGGGAGCAGACAGGTGCGCCCTCTGTTTGGGAATACACAAAGGGCCGACCTAGCCGCCGCTGTGTCCCTGGCAACTCCACGCACGCAGGGCGCGCGCACTTCTCGCGGCGCCTCGGGGCAGTGGGCGGCCGGGCGGGTGGGGTGGCGCGCGCAAGTCGCCGCGCGTCGGCTCGCGGACAGCCTCGGCCTGCTCGCGGACGCGGTGCCCGGGAAGCGCGAAGCCGGCTCCCAGCAGCGGCAGCGCCCGCGCTGAAGGGACTTGTAGTCCGCGTGCCTCCCCGGCACCTCCCCCGGGTAGGCCGGTCCGCGCGTCCCCGCCCGCCGCAAGCCGACTTCCTGCCGCTGCCAAAACTACACCTCCCGGCGTCCTCTCCGCTGTGCGGCCGAAAGTGAAAACAAATTCTGGGCTGCGAGGTTGCTGCCCTCCGCCGGGCGCCCCCACTCGCTCCCCGCCCCTCCGGCGCCCTCCTGCGAGGTGGAGAAACGAAAGGCCGGGTCTTTCTCTTTTGGCTTCTTCGGCTCCCAGGGCGGGGAGCGCGCTGGGGACGCAGGCCTCGCTTCCTCTGAGCGGGCCCCGCGCACGCGGGGGCGGGGGTTTCCTCGCTTCACCCCAGTCGGGACGAGGAAACTTGTGGGGGCGGCGACCCCCGGCTGTGTTCCTGAGCTGGGCAGCGAGGCCGCGGGGAAGTGACTTTTCACGCTTGGGGTTTCTTTAGTTTGCCCCCCGTTGCCGCCGGGCGCGTGGTCTCCCGGGAGGCGGCCGCGTGCGCACAGCCATGCATTAGGTAGGGCTCCCCTATGCGCGCGGGGAGCGCCGCCCGCTGCCTCGGGCCGCCGCCGCCTGCCGCCGCCCGCGGAGCCCGAGCCCGAGGCGGAGCCCGAGCCCGAGGCGGAGCCCGAGCCCGAGGCGGAGCCCGAGCCCGAGCCGCCGCCCGTCCTAGGCCGGGGCGTCGAGGAGCCGGCGGCGCGGCCATGTGGGGTTAGCCCGCGCCGCGCCTGCCCTGCAGTAGGACCGGCAACATGGAGGCGGCCGTCGGCGCTCCCGACGGGGTGGACCAGGGCGGCGCGGGGCCCCGCGAGGACGCGACGCCCATGGACGCCTATCTGCGGAAACTGGGCTTGTATCGGAAACTGGTCGCCAAGGACGGGTCGTGCCTGTTCCGGGCCGTGGCGGAGCAGGTAACGGGGTGGGGAACGGGGGGAGGCTGGGTGGGAAAGCGGCGGCGGGCAGCTGTGCGGGCCGCCCACGTCCGGGGCAGCGCGTGGCCAGGCTGGCGTCACAGCGGTCCATTGTAACGCAGGAATGGGACGCTGCCCTGGGTCTGGAAGCTGTAAATCGAAACTTAAAAACCCGTAAATTAACTGGGTGTCGGTGTCGTCCCTCCCGGTGAAGAGGTAATGAGGACAACCTGTGAGGCCTGTTGAGCGCGTGTACGGTTGATTGATTGCTGGGGACTTGGCGAAATGATATTTTTCCATTCTGTTCCGCATTCACCTTCTCTCGGTTTTATAAGCACAGCGTTCACGCCAGTAAACCAGATGTTTACTAGAGGAGGTGGTGCACCAGGCATTACTCGCAGAGCTTTTTTTTTTTTTTTTTTTTTCCTGTACTGGACTTTGGAATGTGGGGGAGTCTAGCCCGTCGATGTCCACTTGACTCAAGAGCGGAAAAATGTGCAGTTTGGGAAAGTCAGCTTTTTAAAAATATAGAATGTTTCAAAAGAATTGTCTTTAAGTAGATTCCACTCTTTGTTATGCTCTGCAAGGTGTGCTAAAAATAATTTACTTCTTAAAAGTCTGGTGTTGGGGATTCTCTAGGCTTTTGACCGAATTTTTCCTTGCTAATGGTCAACATGACTTTCTAACAAGGAATAATTTTTTTTCTTTTATAAGAGAGCTTTTTCCGTGTTATATAACACTGTGTAGTTGGTATGCAATCACCACAACACATCCTATATTGAAAAATAGCTGCTGAAATAGTTGGATAAAAGTTTCACATTACTGCCCTGGTGTGCATTTCATACCTTTCACAGTTTGCTTTCCTTCAACTTAAGATCTCTTCCTGCTCTTTCCCTGCCGTAGAGTTTTTATGATTTTTTTTCCTACCTTTTTTTGAATCCTAAATAGTTTTTCAAAATTTCTGTTTGTGAGTAAATGTTTTACTTAACATCTGTAGTCTGTGGTCTTTTTTTTTTTTTTTAACTTCTAAAGGCCAGCCATTTATTTTCTAGAGGCCCTTGTTTTCCCATCAGTATCATAAAATCTTTTTTTCAAGCGAGAAGTTGATTTACCTACTTCAGGTTTGCATTATGTTGCAGGCATTGTCATTCAGACGTTCTTTGTATAACTCCCCAAATTCAGCTCTTTTTCAGTTCATTAGATTTCTCTCATTTTTAGAAATTTAGGATGTTCCAATGTTGTTGTGGGATATGTTCACACACTCCCATCCCAGTCTTTACTATTAGTAGATAAACAGTCTGTCCGATTTGTGAATTTTCTGGATCTCCATCTGCCCTGCTGCTTCTGCCTCAGCCTCCCTGGACTGCTCAGCACCTCCGGAGGCAGAGAGAAGGGGTGGAAGTGAATTCAGCCCTTATTTACACATAGTGTTAGCTCTAGCAAGAATTTGGTAAGGAAGGAGGTAGAAACGAATGGAAATAAGGGAAGTATGACGCTTATTTGGCATTGGATTATCCCGATCCTGGTTCATACTGAAGTAGAAAAGTGTGTCTGGTTTCAGTATCCTGTGCCATAATTGGCAAACTTGATTATACAGAAATCTCTCTTATTGAAGGGGGAAATCTCTATTTTTTTTTTTTAAGATTTTATTTATTTATTTGACAGAGACACAGCGAGAGAGGGAACACAAGCAGGGGGAGTGGGAGAGGGAGAAGCAGGCCTCTTGCTGAGCAGAGAGTCCGACGCGGGGCTCGATCCCAGGACCCTGGGATCATGATCTGAGCTGACGGCAGATGCCCAACGACTGAGCCACCCAGGCGCCCGGGGAATCTCTATTTTTAAGTAGAAAGGTGCAAAGTTAGTATCACTAAGAACTAACTCATTGCTCACATCATATAACACCTTTTATTGTATCTCATAGGATTTAAATCAGGCATAAGAAAATACCCCTTCGGGGCACCTGGGTGGCTCAGTCATTAAGCGTCTGCCTTCGGCTGAGGTCATGATCCCAGGGTCCTGGGATCGAGCCCCGCATTGGGCGCCCTGCTCTGCGGGAAGCCTGCTTCTCACACTCCCCCTGCTTGTGTTCCCTCTCTCGTTGTGTCTCTCTCTCTCAAATGAATAAATAAAATCTTAAAAAAAAAAAAAAAAAATCCTCTTCGATTATGTGACTATGATTTTTAGTATACTGAGCTTAGAAAACTTAAATCCATGAATTTTGAGGGAAACTCCTTTCTTAAGTAGACATGGATTAAGGGTATAGCCTTCATGGCTAAAGGCAAAGTGTGTCTGTGTGTGTGTGTATGTCTGTGTCTGTGTATTGGGGTGGGGAGGGAAGTAACACCAACCTCAGGCTTAAAGGGTGTGCTCTATAAAAATACGTACAAAGGATTTACTTTTTTGCCAACAGTTTTTCCAATGATATTTATCATTTCTAAGGAGCCAGAGTAAATAATCTAAATGGCAGTCTTTGGGAGGTAGGGTAGGGGAGAGATTTGAATTAGGAGTAGTCTTTCCCTCCAAATTACCTGATTTAGTTAGGCCCTTCCCTTTTTACACTTCTGGACTTGGGCCTGCAGGAGACCTGACCTGAATCAGCTCTGTGGCCATGGAGCTAAAAATAGGGTGCTCTTAGAGGATTTGCTAAAGCAGTGTGTCTTGGCCTTTCCCAGTGTTTATCACTATCTTGTCCCAAGTAAAGATCAGAAAGTCTCCTATTTTCTAGGTTATTTTCATGTATATAATAATTTGCAGAGATATTTGTCTTACCACTTGCATTCTTCCTGAGTGTCCTTGAACTTGCACAAAGTTATACTTTTTTCAACAGTTGTCATTTAACCTTGCTTCTCTTGCAGTGCTTGGCTTTGTAAAGCTCCAGCACTCTGCAATTTATGGAAGTTGCTGAGAATTTTGCTTCTGAGTGATAGGTTCAGATTTCATGTGCTAATTAGACTTTTTAAGAGGAGAAAAAACAGATATGCTTGTCATTGTTTTTGATGGAAAATAAGCTTTATTCAGTTATGTCTGCCACCTGTTGCTAGGTAAATGGCTTTAGCACTATCTTCAGTTTGCCGATGCCAGGAAAGCCCTTAACAGACAACACTGGTTTACTCAAATAATACCTTGATTCATAATAGTGTCTAAAGTAGCTTCTGTGGAAGAAGTGTTGCTAAATGTCATTTGTTGAATTGGCAAAAATATTGTGTGGTGGTTTATTTTTATATATGGACATTTCTTCCAGGGCTGGAAGCTTAGAATGTATAAGGATGCTTTTTAATAGTTTCCAAGATAGCAATGTTAGGTGTACTTCGTTAAGCTAAAAACCAGCTGTATACTGAAAACAAACTTATTGCTAACTTCAGCTAGTACATCTTCAATTTACCTTAATGTAAAGACATAACTAGCTGTCTCCAGACAGTTGTGCCTGTCTGGTTCTGTGAGTATAAAGATTTTATTTATTTATTTATTTTAGAGGGGGAGAGAGAGAGAGAGATGGAGAGAGGGTGTGCTAGTGATTGCAAGTGCGTGTGCCGGGAAGGGCAGAAAGGGAGGGTGAGGGGGGAAGAATCTCAAGCAGACTGCACTGAATGCAGAGTCCGGTGTGGGGCTTGATGCTAGGCTCCATCTCATGACCCTGAGATCAGAGATCATGACTTGAGTGAAACCAAGAGTTGGACACTTAACTGACTGAGCCACCAGGCGCCCCTTTAGTTCTGTGAGTATAAATGAACCTTGGATGTTATCCATAGAGACCTGTAAAATGCAGCTGGAGCCTCCCTTTTCCTGAATTCTCTGCTCACCTGAACATGAGGAAAAATCACTCATTTGGACCTGTAACTCTTAAAGCTACTTTATATTAATATAAATTCTCAAGAGCCTTATTAGTATTTGGACATGTGGTTATTTTAAATGTTTCAGGGTTTTGTCCCCCCCCCCCCTTAACCCTTTAGGGTACCAGGAACATCTTCGTTTGAGACACTCAGTAATAGAAAATAATTTTAATCTTTTCTTTTAAGCTTGATAGTTAAAAATGTTGGAGGTTAGCCAGAAGGGTTCCTAAACATTTGGTTATACTAGTTTCTTTCAAACCAAAGCTTCAGCATTTTAGTAAGAGACAAAATGCCCATAAGGTATCCTTTTGTTGAACTAGTTTAACAGAAGAATACAGAGGCTACAAAGTGAGAGGATTTGGATCATCTTTGTAGTGTCTTATTTCAGTTGGTGCTTTAAGATTTTGGGCTGGGACTCTTGGCTGGCTCAGTTGGTAGAGCACGTGACTCTTGATCTCAGGGTCGGGAGTTTGAGCCCCATGTTGGGCATGGAGCTACTTAAAATAAAAACAAAAAAAAAAGATTTTGGGCCTAAGAGCAAGTTTCTAGGCTGTTGGGATGACAGCACACAGCAGCATGTTTGCATCCTGTGTGCTGCTCACTTGGATATTCTTTCAAGAGTTGTGTAAGCCTGACAAGGATTTGGGAATGAGCACCTTAATTTTTCTGAAACCCACAGTGGACTTAAATTTCTACATAAGGCAAGTAATTCCAAATTATTGAGAAAAAGAAATCTAATTCTTACAGGCTTAATGGATTCCTGTTGAAGTTGCCTGTTCTCTTTTCCAGCAAGCATAGGATGAAGCTAAGTACTATGTAGCAGGAATTCTGTTAGCCCTTCTTTGTGAAGAGCAAGGCTATAAGAGGGCTGGTCAAGAAAGGAAAAGTATGTTAAGTTTACAAAGGTTTCCTCACAGGAGTGACCTAAAGGAGAAATGGTAATAAATTCTTCCAGACTGACTTAAGAAGTACCACTGACTGTATAGGTCACTTCGTCTGTGGTTAGAGGAAGAGGTGGGAATGAATAAAGATTTAGAAATTACTAAATGGCAAATGGAGAGAGACTGATTTCTATCAGTTTTGAGGTTATTTAGGGTGTGAAAGAAAGTGCTAGCTTGTACCGCAAATCCTCTTTTAACAAAATGTGTAATAGTGTGTTGCTTTTCCTTTTCAGGTGCTGCACTCTCAGTCTCGCCATGTGGAAGTCAGAATGGCTTGTATTCACTATCTTCGAGAGAACAGAGAGAAATTTGAAGCGGTAATTTGTAATTTTAAACATGGAATGGTGTCTTGACTTGCATTTATATTTCAGCCTTTAGAAGTGGCCTGGTGGGAGTTTCACAGCCTGGATCTTAAATGCAGGTTATGGAAAAAAAAAAAATTAAAAAAGAACTGCTTTATTGAATTTAAATCCAATTATATTCAGTTGTGACATTTTTAGGCTTTTTTGTGGTTTTCATTTCTTTAGACATTTAGAAAGCTATGATAGTTAACTGTGGAAGTTGGAAGGATGACCTGGACAGAATCCTTGCATATTAAGAGTGAGCTTTGTCTATCATGGTCAGGGAATTGGGTGTCAGTTAATTAATAGTTTTCTGTGATTGGTAACCCCCTATGAATTTAAAAAATTTCAGACTTGGAGTATAAAAAACATGCTGAGCAAAGCTAATACTGAACCTTTAATTTTATCAGAAGGCATTTATAGATTTTTAATTTTCAGGGTTCATCATCGTGAATCACACATCAGAACACTGTAATTATGTAAATAATGATTAATAGTTGCTAGGATGTTGTATAGCAACTTACTGTAATTTTCTCAGTAGTATGTAGTAGCTGTGAAATAGGATGCCACAGTGGCCTGTTTTCATTTTACATTGAAAGCTTTATAGGATTTACTAGTTACTGGTTTTATGACCTAGAATTATGTCATCGGACTTTCAGTGATATTTTTCCTCTTTGCCAAAAAAACACTGACACCTTGCAAATAACTCAATTCTAAAACTTAATAGGTAAATAGTTCTTAATTTGGATCTGCTTTTCGGTTGGTGTTCCTGTATTCAAGCCAGATGTTACTACTGGTGACATTCTGGGTGTATTCTGGGTGCCGTGTTATAAGAAAGGCAGTAATGTATTCCAGAAAGGAGAGTTAACCTACTTGATCAGGAGATTGAGAACTTGTTTTACAAAAAGGAAACTGGTGATGTGGAGGTTAGATAAGAGTGTTAGGGTATAGTACAAAAGGGGGAGGGATGGGGAGAGTGGAGTGCTCTTTAAGTATTTTAAAGAAATTACAAGTGATTAATCATTATTATTGGCCCCAGAGAGTAAAACACTGTTGACAGTAATGGAAATTGCTGTCATTGGTTGAGCACTTCTCTGTGCCAGGCATTGTTTAAGTTCTTTGCATATATTTATTTAGCCCTCAACAGTCTTAAGAGGTATGATCAGAGGTTGAAAGTTCCATGGGGAGAAGTTTTACTTTCCTTTTATAATTTATAGTAAGTGCCTTTAAACAATTCCTGTTGGCCAAAATTGGAAAAGGTGGTCATGGGAAGGAGGTGGAGTTTTGTGCTTTGTTTACTGACAGTGTTTAGTCAGTCTAGATGGATACTTTCTAATTGACTAGAAAGGAGAATCTCAGATTGGATGCAGGCTTGTGTCAGAACACTGTGTAGGTCTCTTCCAACTTTAAATGGTTCTGTGGGGTTTTTTTCCCCAAAAGTATAAATAATCACCTAATACAGAATTGTGATTGGTGGGATATTTAAAATATATGGCTATAAAATGCTGATTGGCAGGATATTTAAAATATATGGCTGTTTTATTATAAGCATGTGTTGAAACTTAAGATACTTTTTGGGAATTTGACAGCACATGATCTATAAAAGAATTAATCTCAGTCTCAAAAAAAAGCCATGGGTGTTTAAAAGATTTTTATAGCCAGGAGACTGTAAAAAGTGTATCAATTTGTTAAGTTAACTGGGACTATACTTTAAATAGAATTTGATGTTTCAGACTAATGTTTTTTAGAGATTTCGCAGTTAAATTAGTGTGATGGCTAACAAAAATCGCAGAGCTTGAATAAATTTTTTAAGTTAAACAATGAAGCAAGCTATCTTAGAAATATTTTGTTGGTTCTCCAAAATATCTTGCATTATTAGTTCTCATCTGTGTTTTTAGTGTGACTGATCTAAGAGACAATATACATATCTGTGATTAGTAAATTAATATTTCTTAGCTAATATGTTCTTAATTCTATTCTCTGTGTTGGCCATTACCAAAATACTCCTAAGTGCTTGTTTTATATATTTCTCTGTTCATAATGTCACTGGCAGTGACCTTGAATTGCCTTCTCCCTCAATCTGCAAGTCCTTCCTGGGCTCAAGGCCCTCTATAAACAGGTGGCCAGTTGTGTTCCTCTCTCACTGTCTTCTCCCCCACCCAGTTGTCCTGTTCCTGCTGGCTGGTTGGCTTCTGTCTTCTCAACACAGTGCTCACTGCCTCTTCATGCCACATTGTGCCTGTGCCTGTCCACATCCTGTCCAGGAAATCTTTTCTGATAATGTTTCCTTTATAAAATTCTTCTGTCTGTTTATAATCTTTACTTAATGATTTTTATGTATTTTAATAATTAGGTTGTATATATGTATATATATTACTGTTACTGATGTTTCCAAGGTTCATGCAAGAACTTAGTGATTCACAGTGAAAAGGTTTTTTGTTTTGATGTATTTCTAATAGACTTTTTTTTTTTTTTTTTTGCAGTTTATAGAAGGGTCATTTGAAGAGTATTTAAAACGTTTGGAAAATCCACAGGTATGCAGTGATTCTGTAATTCTATTTTTTATATATTGAAGTAATGTATTCAACATTCATTAAAATGCAATATAGTGTATGGAGGGGTTACAGCAAATACTTTTTTTAAAATAAACATTTCTTAGTTGCACATTTTATGTAGCATTTAATTGGAAGACAGTTGGAGCTGTGTACTGGATGTTGCTGCAGTAAGGACAGGGTCATGCTTTTTTTATTTTTGTCATAATGGCATCTGAATGTAGCATAGAAGACCTACGATAACGGTGATGATTTTCAGGATGCTGTATTGGTATGGGTATTGGTCTTGGTGGACAGGGTGCAAGATTTGCATGCTTCTTTAGGCCACTGAGAAGATAGGTTCTTCTATGGAGGTTCCATTTCCCATGATCAGCTTGAGAAGAGGGAAGAGACTGTTGAGAGGAAAAGGATGCCACTTCCCCAAGTCCCGCTGCCATACTTTTCTCAGTCATGTTGAAGTGAAAAGAATTTTTCTGTTTTTGTTGCTTCCAAACTAATACTCTCCCTGTAAAAATCCAAATATCATGAAATGCCACACAGAGTCCCTTGTAGAATATTCCATTATCCCCAGAGCTAATCTCTGTTGAGTTTAAAATGACATTAGCCAAGGAAGAAGCTAAGAAGAGGAGTCAGGGAGGAAAAGAAATAATAACTTAGGAACAGGGTGTTTGATTAACAGTTGGGGTCTCCATTTGATTCTCTGAAACTAATTTGAGTCCTTGTTGATGCCAAGAATTGACAGGCACTCTGGGGATGCAGAGGAAACTGGGATTTGGGTGCTGTTCTCAGGAGTTTACTTGTAGTAGGGAAAAATACCTAATAGAAGTGAGAAAGCACGTGTCATAAGAAGTCTAGATATGATGCTATAGGCATTCAGAGTTATCTTTTTACCTGGGTTGGCAAAGGAAGAGGTAGTGGGTTGGCAAAGGAAGAGGTAGTGGGTTGGCATTTGACATCTGAATAGATTCTGAATGAGAAATGCCTAGGGTGAAGGGTAATTCTAGGAAAGGGAAAACTGTGAGCAAGGCAGATTCAGAAAGCACTTCAGTTTGCGTGAAGCATGTGAAGGTAGGAGGTAGTGAGAAGTCAGAGGGCAGGCTGTGGGACCAATCACGGAAGAGCCTTCACTGCTAGGCTCAGTAGTTTGGAGCTTGTGCTTTAGGCTGGCATTTCTCAGTGTCAGCCATAGACTATCTGCATCAGAATTACCTGAGGTGGTTGTAAATTCCACTATTCCAGACCTGAATCAAAGTCTATGTCTGGGGAGTGAGAATCTGGTATTGGGAAACTTTTTAAATTTTTTGAGACACGAAGTGAGTATGTCACTGCTGAGAACCAAGAATAGTGCTTGGCTTCTTTGTTGGCTGTCTGGATGGATGGATAGAAGAATAATGCAGAGATGGTTTGGAAGTGGATGAGACCAGAGGTGGGAAGACCATTTGCATGGTTTTAAAAAAAGAAATGTTTAATACATGGTAAAATGTGCACATTACATGCAGTGTGAAAAAAGGAGTAAGTATTGTGTACTCCAGTTTTGGAGACAGATACCTCTGAAGGTCTTTTCGCTAAATCCACTCCTGACTCCATTTTTACTTCAGTCATTTCAGTACTGAGTTTTGCCCACATATCATGGTCACAAATATCATTTTCCTGCATTTTTTTTTTTTCTCTTACCTTAAAGCCTCTTTGAAGATGAGGATTGTGTATTTTATTGCTTTTGGGATTTTCATAGTTACCTTTCAATTTTGGGTGCTGAACTGATTTGTGTGTGTGGTTTGAATGTTAAATCCACATTGCATTGTATGTAACATACAGGAAAGATAAACACCAGAATGTTGTTATCTCTAGTAATATTCCTGGTAATTTTTACTCCATTATGGAAAATAAAGGAAAAGGAAATAACAAAGTCTGTTTATTAACTCCTCCCCCCCCTTTTTTTTAAGTAACGTCTACCCCCAACATGGGGCTTGAACTCACTGCTCAGAGATCAAGAGTCTACATGCCCTACTGATTGAGCCAGCTAGGTGCCCCTGTTCATTAACTTTTTAATCAAGAAAAATCCCACAGTGTTTTTTATAGTAATCTTTGTGTAGCAGTTCAGGTTGTCAAGCTATGAGGTTCTGAGGAAGGGTGGACATGGTGGGAGTGGAGAGAAAGGGGAGAGAGGGAGGAAATGACGTAGTGTGAAGTGAACTGAGACTGATTTGGGCCTCTGTAGGAGAGGAAGGAGGAAAGTTGTGGTTTTGAGCACATGGGACAGGGGTCTCCTTCCCAGGGTGCTGGCTGGCCAGCTTTTTTGTTTTTATGACACCCCCTTCCCCAATCTGATCAAATTTCTTCTCCAGATGTTTCAGGTACCTTCTCTTTGTGCCTTTTTTTTTAAGATTTTATTTATTTATTCGAGAAAGTGTGTGCATGCATGCGCATGGGCAAGAGGAGGGGCAGAGGAAGAGGGAGAAACACACTCCCTGCTGAGCATGGAGCCCGGCCATGTGGGGCTCCATTGCAAGACCCTGAGGTCATGACCTGAGCCGAAGTCAGACGCTTAACTGACTTGAGCCCCCCAGGCGCCCCTTGTGCTTCTTTAATAGCAACAGATATTTATGTCTTTATTCGTTTTTCTTTTTCCCTGGTATATAGGATGTATGAAATGAAAAGAGAAACATAGTTGATAAACTCTTACATGTTTCACCCAGTTCTTAGAGAAAACATCTTTATTCTTTACTTAAAATGCCAGTGGAGCATTTTGAAAAATACCTCAGACTTTTGCAAGAATATATTTTTGTCAGCTTTATGGAGGTAAAATCGACACAGTGAAAATCACCAATTTTTTTTCTCACCTAAAATTCACCAATTTTAAGTGTATAATTTGATGAGATTTGACAAATGTATATAGTTGCATAACCACCACTACAAACACATAGGGGACGTTTCCATCACTTCACAAAGCTCCTTGTGCCCTTTTGCCCTTAATCTCTTTTTCCCCACCTTCTGGCTGTTGGCAACCACTGATCTGATTTGTAAGTTTTGCCTTTTCTAGACTATATGAATGGAATCATATAGTTTGTAGTCTTATGTATCTGGTTTCTTTACTTAGCATAATGGAAACACTTTGAGTTTCATCCATGTTGTTGTTGGGTGTATCAGTGGTTTGTTCCTTTTTATTGAGGAGTTCATTATAGTGGATGTACTGCAGTTTGCTTGTCCATTCATCATTTCATGAATATTTGGGTTCTTCCCAGTTTTAGACTGTTTCATGATTAAAGCTGCTAAGAGTATTTGCCTGTAAGTGTTAATGGGGACATATGTTTTATTTTCTCTTGGATTAACACCTAGGGGTGGAATTGCTGTCACAGGGTAATTGTATGTTTAACTTAATGAGAAGCTGCCAAACTCTTTCAAAGTGGCTCTGCCATTTTGCTTTCTCATTGGCAATATATGAAAATTCCAACGGCTCTATGTCTTTGTTAACATTTAGTCTTGTCAGCCTTTGAAATTGTAGCTGTTCAGTGGTTGTGTAGTGGTATGTCATGGTGGTTTTAACTTGTATTTATTTCTCTAATGTTGAACATCTTTTCATGTGCTCATTTGCCATCCATATATCTTTGTTGGTGAAATGTCTGTTCATAGATTTTGCCCATATTTTGTTATGTTGCTGGTTTTATTGAATTGTGTAAGAGTTCTTTATACTGGATATAAGTTCTTTATTGATAATGTAATTTTCAAATATTTTCTTCCAATTTATAACTATGTTTTCATTTTCTTAATAGCATCTTTAGTAACAAAAGTTTATTTTTAGTGACTGTTGAAGAACATTTAAGTTACATGTTTTTTATATAGTTCACTAGTTAAAACAGATTTTGCAGAAATGCTGTACTGTCACCCACAATAAAGTATATTAAACATCGTAAGTGATGAGTAAATAAAATTACAGCCTTAAGGTGGAAGACAATGGTAGAACATTAGGTATTTTATATAACTTAATAATTGACCCCGGTTAGAGAAGACAAGATACTATGATAGCCATTGTTTATTTAACCACACTACAACAGAATTTATTCTGAAGATTAAGGACTTATGGTGCATTATTTGAGAGGTAGTATTTTGTTGACACGAATAGAATAATTTTCCAAAGTGATTTAACGTCTTTTGCATGAAGTAGATGTAGCTTATGTTTATGTTTTAAACAAACTGGTTTGAGTGAAGGATTTCCTTTACCCCAGAATGTCACTTGTAGCAGTTTATGAGAAGCCATGATTGTTAGGCTGAGGCCTATTTTAAGAAATCTATTTTAATATATGGTACCCGTTTCATTTTGAAAACCAGAGCCAACCTTTAAGAACCATTAAAATGAAAAATCTCTGGGGGAAAGATTATCCTTGTCTGAGATCAACACATTGTTTAAAATCTTTTCCTTATCTCAAATTTCTTTAAAGGAAAAAGTGGCAACATTCGCTTACCGTAGCTCATTATTGTTAGTGAGTCTCGGTATTAAGTCTTTACTAATTTCACAAGTAGTATAGGAATGCATTCTCATGGTAAAAGATGTGACAGAATGAAGAGTGAAAATCCTTCATTTTCCCTGATCTTGTCTTCACTGTCAATTTAGGATGTATCCTTCTAGTCCTCATACACCTGCACATACATATACTAAACCTACCTTTTTGTTTCTCTTACCCAATAGGGTTTTTCTTTTTTTAAGATTTAATTAATTCATTTTAGAGAGCGAGTGAGACAGCGTGCGTATGCGAATGAGCAGGGAGAGGAGCAGAGGGAGAGAGAGAGAGGATCTCAAGCAGACTCCGCACTGAACGTGGAGCCTGACCCGGGGCTGTCTTATGACCCTGAGATCATGACCTGAGCCAAAATAGAGTTGGATGCTTAACTGACTGAGCCACCTAGGCACCCCATGACTGACTTCTTATACTTGACAGTCTGATCTTTCTAACTCAGTCATGTAGGTGTACCTCATTCTTTAGATGGATTGCATGGTGTTCCATGCATGGTGTGGATGAACCATAAATTATTTGATTACTCCTTTCCTATTAATGGAATATTTAGACTTTCTTTAAAAAAAATTTTTTTTAAACTATTACAGATAGCTACAGTGAACATCCTTGTTTATGTACATTTTTGTGGACCTATGAAATACTTGTTTAGGGTAGAGTTACAGAATTTGAATTGCTGGGTCAGAGAGTACGTATGGATATTTAAAATTCTGATATACTGGCCATTTCCTCTAATAGGCTTAAAGACATAGAGTGACTCCTTTAGGGCTGTAGAACTTCTCTCTCATTTCAGAAAGATTGCTAGGACACTGATCTCTTTGTACTTTCAATCACCCTGAAAATAACAGACCTACTCCTTTTTTAACCTTTGTGATTCCTGAGTTCTCCTTCTATTCAACATCTCATTTTCTGGGCACATACATGTTCCAAGCTATGTCCTGGGTGCTAGGTTAAAGGACAGAGTCCTTGCCTTCAGCAGGGTCTCCACTTAGAGATACCACTCCGTGGTCTTACCATACCAGTAGGAACTATCATTTCACCCTGTGTTACTAAGGATTTTTACAACAGAGACTTGGGCTATTTTTTTAAGTAGTTTTTTAGTTATATATGTAAGGTCTGTTTTATATAAATGTTTTCATAATATTCATAATACTAATATTAATGAGCTTTTTCTAGCGCATTAGATATATTGTGTAAAGGTATGTGTTAAGGTATTGTATAGAGGTATATGTATTGTAAAGTATGAGACACTTAAGTGCCAACTTTTTTTCTTCGATACAGGAATGGGTTGGACAAGTGGAAATAAGTGCCCTTTCTCTTATGTACAGGTAAACACTGTAGTAACATCAGGAAACAAAAACTGAGTGGGAAATTAGTATATTCCATTATACTAAAAAATTGTTAAAATAGCTAAGCAGTTTTATGCCTTAACTGTGAAGCTTTTTTTTTTTTAGATTTTTTAATTGCATCAATTAGATTTTGACATTAAATACGTCAGCGTTTAGAAATTGTAATTCTCAAAATATTTTTGGGAAGGAATACAGACTTTTTTCAGGCCTGTAAACGATATCACTTACAACTTGATAGAGGAATGGCTTCCTACTTTCTCAGGGCTGGTAGCATCAGATGGCCACTAGAACAGAGGCAAAACACCCCATGTTACTATTTTACTACTTTTGTTTGGGAGAGGAGCAGGTGAATGCTTTATTTTTTCTTTTTGAAATAATCTGTATAAAATTTTGTCTTCACAATTTCTGTAGTTTTGAAGTCTCCTTTTAGAATTGTATCTGAAGTTAGCATATATGCATATTATATTTGAAGTTCTACTTTTTAAAAAGGTACTTTCGTAGAGGTGTTTACAACTTAGTTATTGTATTACTGTCTTTAGTTTACTGCTCTGTGTCCACTGCCTGGAACATTGCTTGAACATATTAGGCTCTTGATGAATGAACGAACAAATGGTTAAGTCATGAAATACATTTTCTCAGAAGTAATTGCTCAATTTTATTTTCAGGAAAGATTTTATCATTTATCGGGAACCAAATGTTTCTCCTTCACAAGTAACTGAAAATAATTTTCCGGAGAAGGTAAGAATTTTTCTAAGTGTTTCTAAAGGATTTAAGTGTAAGAACCACTTGCCACCTTGACCTTCTGAGCTCTAATTTTAAGGTGACCTTTTGAAATATTTTTGTATGAAGTTTATGATAATTTTTTAAAGTTCCTGTTAATCATTATTTATTTATTTTTTTAAAGATTTTATTTATTTATTTGACAGAGACACAGCAAGAGAGGGAACACAAGCAGGGGGAGGGGGAGAGGGAGAAGCAGGCTTCCCACAGAGCAGGGAGCCCGATGCAGGGCTCCATCCCAGGACCCTGGGATCATGACCCGAGCCGAAGGCAGACGCTTAATGACTGAGCCACCCAGGTGCCCCACCTGTTAATCATTATTGAGTCATATTTTGTATTTGTTTTTTTTTCCCCACAAATCACTGTGTTGAACGCTATCAGAACATTATACTAGAGGAAGAAACCTCAGATACTAGTGTATATGATTAACTAGACCGTTTCGCATGACTATAAACATTAAGTACTACAATAACTTGTGAAAGTAGATTCTGCCATTGCATCCAAAAATACTTGGGTAATAGTGATATATTTCTCCTTATAAAGATAATTTACTGGCTGAGGTGTTATTATCTAGTCACAAACTGGAAACAACTAAAAAATTGTGTGAAGCCTAGAAAGAAAAAAAAAAACCCTCAGTTGATTCATTAAGAGAACTTTGTTTTAATTAGCAGTTTTGGAATCATCCAGGCCAAATTGAAGTGTTTTGTCATCATGCTAATGGTGTTAAGGGGGAGGGGAATTGAGTGAAATACTACCTTTATAAAAAGGACTTCGGAGTTTCTAAGGTACATGGCTCTGGATTTGGCCTTTCCAATACAGGTTTTGGAATATGACATAATCCAAACAAAATCAGTGTGTATTTCTTATTGCGTAAGTAATTGACTATCTAGAAAGTACTTAAAACTAAAGCAGCAGAAAGAAATTTACTTTTGATTGTGCCTCTTAGAGGTAAGCATCTTAATAAGGTTTTGGAGTATTTAGTATTTCTTACAGTCTTTCAGCTGTCTTGTTTTTTAAGTAGCTGATATTCTGTTGTTTTCATGTATATTGTGTATTTTTTGTGATCCCATAAGCATTTCCCCAGGTCATTAAGAACTTTTTGATTTAATGGCTATGTAACATTTCAGCATTGGATATACCATAATTGACCACATTGAAGCCTTAGGTTGCTTCTAAAATAATCATTTTAAGTAAGTTCCATGCCCAGCATGGAGCGCAGTGTGGGGCTTGAACTCATGACCCTGAGATCAAGATCTGGGCTGAAATCAAGAGTCGGATACTTAACCGATTGAGCCACCCAGGCGCCCCTAAAATAATCATTTTTTAAAATATTTTATTTATTTGCGAGTGCATGTGCGAGAGAGAGAGGGAGAGAGCATGAGCGGGGTGGGGAGAGGGAGAAGGAGACTCCCCACTGAGCAGGGAGCCTGATGCAGGGTTCCATCCCAGGACCCTGAGATCATGACCTGAGCCGAAGGCAGACGCTTAACCGACTGAGCCACCCAGGTGCCCCTAAAATAATCATTTTCTATTTGGAAATTATTTATTAGTAATTCAGAGAAATTAGAGATAAAAGTTGCTATGTAAGTGTCATAAATGAAGGACTGAAAGGTGTCTTTAATTTTTCCCTTTCAGGTATTACTGTGTTTTTCAAATGGAAATCATTATGATATTGTCTATCCCATAAAGTATAAAGAGAACTCTGCAATGTGTCAATGTGAGTATCACCCTTGTGTTTGTATAGGAAGTTATATTCCTAAGCTATACAGTCTTAATGCAAACAAGTCTGTTTTGTTGTATACAAAGATATACTAAGAATCTTAGGTTAGCAAAAATATTAATACTGTAATAAAAACTTGTTTGACTAGGGAAAAATGGAGCTAGTAGCTTGAGTTTGACTTGTAAATACAGTTATTTCTTTCCTGCAGTAATTCATTTTGGTATATAGGATTTGTATGTGTTTTTAAAGTTGCCGGTATAGAGCTTGAAAATCTAAATGAGCAAATCAAGCATTTGACTTTTTGCCTCTAGAACCGGGTTTCTTAACTTTGACACTACTGCCATTTTGGGCCAGATAATTCTTTGGAGCAGTTCTGTGCATTATGGGATGTTTAGTAGTATCCCTGGCATGTACCATGTAGAGGGCTCTCTTTTTCATTGCAACAAGCAAAAAATCTCTCCAGATTTTGCCAGGTGTTTCTTGGAAGGATAAAATCCTCTCTCCTTCCCCAGTTGAGAATTACCGCTTTAGTAGTTCCTTTCTACCTTCTTTATCTCCTTTATCATCACTCAAACAGAGCATCAGTGCTGGTCATGTAACAGCTTTTTCCTTTGTTCTTAAGCTAGTGGTGACCAGTAAAGATATTTGTAATGCAGTTTTTAAGATTGATGGATCTGTTTTAAAATAAAGTGTAGCTGTCTGTATCCTGGGCTGTGTCCTCCTCTTCCAGCTGGTTAAAATCTAGACATTTCAGCTTTGGGAAGGATAGCTCGTGGAGCCTACCTTACCTTTACTTCTCAGTGCCTGTGGTCGGGATGATATCAGGGGTGAAAAAAAGTGATCTGTGAGAAGGTGGTCTCTTTGGGGACTCATTTAGAGAGTGGGCACCTATTGTTGATGAATTTTTAGTTTCATAAAGATCACTGCAGTATAACCAAATGAGAGTCACATATTGCACCATGTGTAATATGTTTTTGAGTATTTGGTAATCTATATTTTCGTGTTTTCTAGAGGTTTGTTTTTTTTTAAAGCAAAAAAGTTGATTAAATATGCTTCTTTCTTTCAGTGGCTGCTCAGAATACATTTTGTAACAGTTGTTTTTGGAGTCCCTTATGAAAAGCTGTCCTCTTCTAGGAATCTTAAAGTTTCTTAATGTTTTCTTTCCACATCTCTTAAGATTGGGCAGATTATGTGAACCTCTCTAATTCTCAAGTTTCCTCATCTGTACTGTTAGAATAATAATACTTTGCTGTGCCTGGAATACGAACATATGTGAAGGCTTTGCACAGTGCCTGGAATGCAGTAATTGCTCAATATGCATGTTTAGCTTTTACTGTCATCATACTTGTTTCACGGTTGTGGTACCTTTTTGTGTTTTAAAAATGGCAGTATCTTATGTAATGATTTTGAATTACAGAGACAGAAATTCTAGTTGCTTTCTATCTAGGTAACTTCGGTTAAATCGTGTTATTGATCAGAAGATGTTACAGGTGCCCTAGTTAGGATTTTTGAAGCCTGGGCAATAGACGTTGTCAGTTTTGGGTTAAAACGTAAAATTAGTTAATGTTGCATAACGTTTCTCTTATTAATTGCAGCTCTCCTTTATGAATTGCTGTATGAGAAGGTATTTAAAACTGATGTTAGTAAAATATTGATGGGACTGGACACCTCTGAAGTAGCTGATGAAAACAGCAGTGAGATATCAGATTCAGAGGATGACAGTTGCAAGTAAGAATGAATTTAAGTCCTAAAATATCTTTATAGTGCCCTGTAAAGAAACAGTTCAATAAGGAATGTGAGGCACGGAGTTGCCTGTGGTAGTCCTAAAATACAGCAATCTACAGTACAAGTTTCTTTTTTACTGATTTTTATCTAATTTTTATTATGGGACTGTTTTTGAAAGTTGATGTTTTTGGTTGATAGGCTCTATTTCTACATGAGCTACAAGTATATGTATGTGTATAATAGACTTAGTCCTGCCTATATGTGTATATATTTTGAAATTTTAAGGTTAACCTGTCATTTGTTTACATATCCAGTGATGAAAAAATGACCATTTTATTTCCGTGGCTTTCTTGTGTTGTTTCCTTACTCAGATAATGCCTTCCTTTTTCTTTTTAGATAATAAAAATCCCAAGTTGGGGTACAAGTATGTGAACAGCTCTGGGTAATGCCTCTGTTTAGGGTTGTGAACAAGCACCTTTTAACTTAGAGTCTCTCAGGCTTTTCTTTTCCACACAGGATGTGTAGGGTAGTGGTTAAGAGCTTGGGGCTGTGGACAGCCAAATCTGGTTTCAATCCTGGCTTCCTGCCAAAGTAACTAGACTTGGGGCAAGTTACTTAAGTTCACTAGGAAGCCCTAATTCTATATAAAATTAGGATATATTAGTATTTCCTTGAAGGAGGGAATTTGTAAGAATTTAAAGAAATATATAATGTGTATAGCTTAGTTTCTAGATACTGTGTCCGACAGTTTTTAGTTTTTATTAACAGTATTAAAACACTTACTCTCTATAAGAACCTACCCAATTCCATTCCTAGTGAAGATAAAAGTATATTATTCCTACCTCACTGATACGAGGAATTCTTAATCTCAGGAAACAAACTGAGGGTTGCTGGAGTGGGGGGTGGGGTGGGAGGGATGGGGTGACTGGGTGATGGACACTGGGGAGGGTATGTGTTCTGGTAAGCGCTGTGAATTGTGCA
>NW_022589717.1:21520723-21603395 GCF_004348235.1 Phoca vitulina | reverse complement strand
AGGGGGGGAAATCGGAGGGGGAGAAGAACCATGAGAGACAATGGACTCTGAAAAACAAACTGAGGGTTCTAGAGGGGAGGGGGTTGGGGGATGGGTTAGCCTGGTGATGGGTATTGAGGAGGGCACGTTCTGCATGGAGCACTGGGTGTTATGCACAAACAATGAATCATGGAACACTATATCTAAAACTAATGATGTAATGTATGGGGATTAACATAACAATAAAAAAATTAAAAAAAAAAGTATATTATTCCTAGTGTGAAAGTATGAAAGTATCCTACTTGGTGTTACATATTGTGAAACTAGAGAAATAAATGAAATTAAGCCTTAGGATATCTAATTCTTTATTAAATACTTAAATATTATCTCCTTTTATCTGAAATACCAGGCATTTGTTGAGTTACATTTTTCTGATCCTCATTGAAAATTTGATTGACTACCGTTTCTTTGTAAGAGAAATGAGTCAGGTTAGAATCTGGGTCTGCTATTGTAAATTTAATTCTAGAGTAGACTAACTTTGAACAGATAGCAGTGCTGCTCCATCATTTAATTTAGGCCCCTCTCTGATTGGGATGTGCCACTGAGCTTAGAGGAAGTTGAGAGAGAGAATGACTCGCTTGTTATAACTTATTACCTGTGGTTGGTGTGGGGGGACTTCAGCATATGCCCTTTGGTTACTGCTCATTGTTTTAGCAACAGTTGGGTCTGGGATAGCAGTTGGCTGATGAACTAGAGTATGAAGTTAAGGCTAGTAAGCTGGAGAAGTTTATGAGGGAAGGTGTGCTCATTGTAAAGTGCAGTCTTTTTATACTTTGCTAGTGTGTAGCCCTTGAACATGGAAGCCATTTTTTTTCTCCAAAGATTTATTTGGGAGCAAGAGAGTGTGCACACGCAGAGGCGTGCACGAGTGGGAGGGACAGAGGGAGAGGGAGAATCTCAGACTCCCGGCTGAGCACAGAGCCTGGCATGGGGCTTGATCTCAAGACCCCAAGATAACGACCGGAGCCTAAGAGTTGGATGCCCAACTGATTGTACCACTCAGGCTCCCCAACATGGAAACCTTTTTTATTTTTTTTTTTAAAGATTTTATTTATTTATTTGACAGAGAGAGACACAGCGACAGAGGGAACACAAGCAGGGGGAGTGGGAGAGGGAGAAGCAGGCTTCCCGCCGAGCAGGGAGCCTGATGCGGGGCTCGATCCCAGGACCCTGGGATCATGACCTGAGCTGAAGGCAGACGCTTAACGACTGAGCCACCCGGGCGCCCCAAACTTTTTTTATTTATTTATTTATTTATTTATTTATTTATTTATTTAAAGATTTTATTTATTTATTTGACAGAGAGCACAAGCAGGGTGAGCTGCAGGCAGAGGCAGAGGGAGAAGCAGGCTTCCCGCTGAGCAGGGAGCCCGATGTAGGACTCGATCCCAGGACCCTGGGATCATCACCTGAGCCGAAGGCACACGCTTAACCAACCGAGCCACCTAGGCCTCCTCGAAGCCTTTTTTAAATTAACTTTTTGTTGCATTAATAACATTTCTCTTGTGTCATGTCTGGCTTAAGGAGGATAAGGCTTCAGTTAGGGAAGAATGCTGCATAATTATGGCACGATAGATAGGCATAGTTTACGTAATAAGGAGGAAAGACCAAGGATGTCACTCTACTCTTGTGCCTGGATTCTTTCTACATTCATATTGGTCAGTCCTGAAGTAGTGGGAGTTATGGGTGATTTTTTAGTCTAGACTGTAGATTGGGGTCTCTTAAATATTGCCACATTTAAGGACACAGATTGGGAGATTGTTCTGAAGACTAGAGATTGATTAATTAAGGAGGAATTGTAGGACAGAAGACTACGGTCTCCTTTCATCTTCCGTTCAGCCTGCCATCACTGTGTTCCTGCTTTGCCAATCTCTTGGCCACCCCAGGGTCTTTCCACTTGCTGTTCTCTCTGCCTGGAATACTGAATAGCCATGTGATTTGCTGTCTCATCACCTTTAATTCTTTATTGGAAAAGGCATCTTAGCAAGTCCTTTCCTCATCTCACTTTTTATTATTCAAGCCTATGTCTCAACGCTATCATTTCTGCTACCTGGAGCCCACCCCACCCTGGAGATAGCACTTATCATCATTTAACATACTGATTAGTTACAGTTACTTAGTTTGTGTCTGAGCTCATTATTGTGGAATATTTTGTTTAATGGAGCCTCATCTATATACTGAAAGAAAATTTTTATGTTAAATGTTAAATAAATTCAATTTTTCTATCCACCCAAATTTCAGTTTTTTTGTTTCTGTTTTTTGATGATGAGCCTTACACAAAGAATTACTGATAAAGTTTTTGATTTATATCTTAATATGCATACTTATGTGTTTGTGCATGTGCGTGCCGTGTTTGTGTGTGTGTGTGTGTGGGTGTGTTGTAAAAATACATCCTTATAATAAAGCTTGTATGAACTCACTGGAATATAGCTTTGACTTTTTGGAACGTAACTGTGACTTTGGAGATTTTTATGTGAGGTTAAGATCAGTTAATTGCATAAACACATTTTTGTACTTTTAATTATGGTTATATTTTTTTTGTAGGAGTAAAGCTACCACTGCTAATGATGTGAATGGAGTTAAAGCTTTGTCAAGTGATCAGGTATTTTTTTTTTTTTTAATGGTTTTAACCATTAAGTTCTTCCACATAAGAAAGCACATGAATTTAGTCTTAATTTTTTCTTGTACGTGTTCAATGGAGTCAGGATCATATGACTCTGAGAAAATTTTTGGTGACTTCCTAATTTTTTACCTTTTCTGCTTCGTTTGATTTTACTCTTATACGTATCTCAAGCAAAAATGTTTTAAAAGCGTTTCTGTTCTGTGTTGATTGGACTTCTGACTTTGTTTGTTTAGCACCCGAAAAACAGTGGGAACTCTTCTAGCCTCCCTTTGTCTAGAAAGGTTCTTAAGTCACTCAATCCAGCAGTCTATAGAAATGTGGAATATGAAATTTGGCTGAAGTCTAAGCAAGGTAAGTTAAACAATCTGTATTTTCCATAAATTTGCTTTGTGGCGTTTGAAAATAGCCAAGTCAACTTGGTATTTATACTGATATCGTTTACAGCTCAACAAAAACGTGATTATTCCATTGCTGCTGGCTTACAGTATGAAGTTGGAGATAAATGTCAAGTAAGTGATTATATAGAGGAAGGAAAGATTTTACTTGAAAATTTATTCTAATGGAAATTAAGAAGACAGTTCAAGTTTGAATGTGTTGTTAATTTGAGATTTCAGGATATACTTTACCACATACACATTTTAATAGTTGTAAATATTTAGGTTTTTGACCCATTAGAATAAGTTACCAAAATTGTATGTATGTAAAACCCATGGCGTCCCATCATGTGATCTTTAAGTACAGTGTCAGTCTTTGATACTACTTGTTTGAAAGCAATAAAATAACATCTTAGAGTTTTAGATATTTTCATTACAGTTGGCCGATTACTGAAATCTATTCAAACTTGACATTACAGACCAGTTTGTCCATTATAGGACAGTATAGGCCTGGAAGATTTTCATGGATACATAATGGTTTTCTGTTGGATTGAGGAAGAGCGAATAGTAGTGAAGGGAGTTTTGCCATTTATTTTGCGTAAACTATTGCTCTGGACTTAAGTAGCTGATTGTTAAAGGGGAAAGTTGGGTTAGATCAATTCTCAACTTGGAATGATTTTGCAATCCTCACTCCCCATTTGGCAGGGTTGCAGACAACTTTTGTAGTCACAACCAGGGAGGTGCTACTGACATCCATTGGGTAGAGGCCAGGGATACTGCTAAATATCGTATGGTGCACACGACACCCCCTCTTACCCCCTAGCAGAGAATTGTCCAGTTTAGTGTCAATATGCCAAGACTGGGTAATTTCTAAGGTTCCTTTTCTGTTTTTTGTCTATGAAAAAATAGTACTATTTCCAAAACAGAAATAACCTACGTACACAAAAATTTTATTTGGAGATAATTTTCATAAAAAATAGTTTTCATTGAAAAGTGTTGCCTTCTAAAAATTACTTTAAAGTAGGCATTGACAAACATTTTTGCTTGACTTGTGGAGGTAACACTCATTTCCTGTGTGGTAAAGGGGTTTGTGAAAAGTATCTGATTGACCAGGATTATATCAGCATCAATGATAGACTATCTTAAGAACTTTTAAGTGTTCTCATTCTGAGGTATTTGAAAGGAAAGGAAGAAGAGGATATGATTCATTTATGTTCTTCCTTATGGAATTGTCAGAAATGTGCTATAATTACAGAACAGAATTGTAGAATCTTTTGTTACAGTGATTTGGAAAACTTGGAATAAAACAGAAGAGAATCTAGGGCTTAGCGCCTCCCTCCCTGTCACTCCCCCTTAACAGAGAAGATTGCTTATCTTATGCTGCATCACTAAAACTATTATTTTAAGTCAAGTATATTTCCTTTTAGGTTGCAGTGCTTTTGGTAAAGTAGATGCTCTTGATAAAGTAGATGGCAAAGCAGATACATGTGTTAATTTTTTCCTTCTTAGAGTATTTTGTTTCTATACCTACTAGACTATCTCACTTGGGTAAAAAATTTAATTGAAATTCTATTATGGAAACTGCTATGACTCAAAGGTGACCTTTGTTTACTCAGGCATGTAAGATGTAGTTTAAACTTTTGATATAGATTAACTTCAGAAAGATCTGTTTTATTGCTAGACTGTTGAGAGGAAGGCACACTGTCCTTTTTTGGTTAATGAAGAATGAAACCTCAGCTTTAGGACTTGCATCTACTAATAAGAAGTAGGAGGTTAACTTAAAGCAGTGCTGCGTACATTGGACTCCTAGTGCAGTGATCAGCAGGTACCCTGTTCATTGAGTACCGTTTGACTCTCTAGGAAGAAACCTAAAGGCTTACTCTTGTCACAATTTACTATTGGGTAATATGAATTGTATATTAGAGAACACGTGATGAATCTATTTTTAGGGAGAAAAAGGTCACAGTTACGCATTTTAAATATTGGGAAAGTGAGAAGATAATAGTAATTATACTACTAGTTGCTCTCATTTATAGAGTGGTTGCTGTGTGTTAGTCAGTGCCCTTTCTGTATGTCATATGTTCCTCATTCCATCTCCATGAGTCCTATGATGTAGGTACTATTATTAGCTCCATTTTGCATGTGAGGACACTGAAGCATGAAACAAGTAATTTGCCAAAGGTCATCTTGCTGGTAAGTAGAAAAGATGGGCCTAGAATCCTGGTATGTGCAGTGCTGTTGCCCTTTGTTCAGAACCGGGGCATGCTCCCTCTCGTTTGGAGCCTTGATAGATTGTGTTCCTACTCCCTGAATTATTTACAGAAACAGTTTATAAAACTTTGGAAGTGTAAACAAAGAAGTCTTTATTTTAGCTAGAGGTACAGAGGTCTGGGCGGTCAGAAAAATACTATGGTGTACCGTTTTGAACTTGGTTTTGTTTTTAACAGTATATAGTCATTTTCTCTTGAATTGAAAACAAGATAAAAATTTAAATGGTGATTATTAATGCAAAGGAAGCAGGTGACTGATTTTTCTTTCTGGAATTGTTCAGCAGGTTAGGTTGGATCACGGTGGAAAATTTTCTAATGCAGACTTTCCAGGGGTTCACTCGGAGAATGGACCAGTTTTGGTTGAAGAACTTGGAAAGAAGTATGTACCACTCTTCAACTAAGGCATTTACTGTCTCTTCCATTTAGCCTATTGTAATCATGAGGATTTCTAAATGGCTCTGTGTATTTGTAAATTAACCAAAGGTATTGCCAATATGTAGAAAATGTATTCGTTTAGATCTCTTGAAACAGCAGTGTGAGTTCAAATTTTGTGTTTTGCATGTTAACGCATTTTAAAAACTTCTTTTGTTGTTTCCAGTTTAAAATGTGCCATTTGTCATAAAGGCAGTTTGGGAAATTGACTCTATTTTAACTATAAAGTGGGGATCACTGGAGGACAGGGACCATAGTCATTTCTAATTTTCACTTAGCACTGCATTGCATATAGTTGGTTTTCACTAAATGTTTGTCCCATGGAGTAGTAAAATACTATGGTTGACTTGCTGTTACACAGTCTTACTTTTTAGCACCTTTTGTTTCAATTGCTGCTGTCTTTGTTAGAAAAAAGGGTAGTAAGTCACACCTAAACTTTACTAGGGAAAATTTCAAACACACACACATGTAAAGGTGGTATAGTGAACCCCACTATAAGCATCACCCTGTTTCAGCAGCAGTGTTTGTCAGTCTTTTCTAATCTGTTCTCCTTAACCCCCTTTTTTAAAAACGGGAACGGAATTGAATATTTTAAAGCAAATCCCAGACATCACATCATTTTTTATAGACACTTAGATGCTTATATATTTCTCTGACATAATATGGACTCCTCCCTCCCCACCTTAGCTGTAGTACCATCAGCACATCTAACAGAATTAGTCATTCCTTTTTTATCCAGTCTTTTGGTAAGGTTGTGTTTAAGGCCTTTTAGTTTTCCATTTTTTTAGGTTAGAAAATAGGCTTTTTGATTTATGTCATCTCACTTGATTAGAATTACATCTGGAATGATAAATGCTTTGTACTTTAATTTTTAAATATAAGAACTAAAACTGTAATTTCTTTTATAAGTTAAAAATACTCATGCAGAATACTTAAGTAGATATTCTTACTAGGAATACTTTGTTGTTATAAATGTTTTTCTTTTGAAGACACTCCCCGAAGAACCTCAAACCACCTCCCTCTGAAAGCTGGAACACCGTATCAGGGAAGAAGATGAGAAAACCTTCCACTTCTGGACAAAATTTCCACTCTGGTTAGGATTATATCAAATTAATCTTTCTTCGGGGGGGGGGGGTAATGGTACTTGGGTTTTTTTTTTGTTGTTTTTTTGTTAATAAGAAAATCATGCGGTATTTTTGGCTTCTTGTCACAGACATGGATTACAGAGGGCCAAAGAATCCAAGCAAGCCAGTAAAAGCTCCATCAGCACTACCTCCTCGACTCCAGCATCCTTCGGGAGTAAGACAGCATGCATTCTGTAGTCATTCTGCAGGGTCACAGTCTCAGAAACCCTCCAGTGAGCACAAAAATCTTAGTAGGACACCCTCACAGATCATAA
Source organism: Phoca vitulina (assembly GCF_004348235.1). Taxonomy (NCBI): domain Eukaryota; kingdom Metazoa; phylum Chordata; class Mammalia; order Carnivora; family Phocidae; genus Phoca; species Phoca vitulina. The sequence continues at coordinate 21,596,258 of NW_022589717.1, read as the reverse complement.
GGTAACCTTCCTGAATGCAAGGGAAATATAAATTGAGTAGCATTTCTTTTATCTGCCACATTACATGCATTTAAATCATTATAATTTTTTGTTTATTTACTTGTCTATAGTGTAATATTAGAAGTATTGTTGATAAAATACCATGTGAGGATTTTAGTTCTTTATAATTAAATGCATAATTCTCTTTAAATGAATCAAAGTAGTTTTTAGGGTAAGGCATTTTTAGTTTTGAATAATTTTTTTCAAATGATCCATGAGACCTTATCCTAGCCAAGTCTTATTCTTGCACTTAATAGTTTTCTGGTAGCTTGTGATTTGTTAAATACTAAACTCCAAATTGCATTTCTGTTCCTTGGTGGGAGATGTTCCCTTTATATAGGAACTTAACCAAAATGGTCAGTTTCCTTTGTTCTGATAAGTTTGGGTTGTTTGTGGTCATGTGCCTTGTATTGAATGGGGCTACAAGTTTATAAGTTAATGTAATCTTGCATATTAGCAATCTGAATGCCCAGAGACCGGTGAACTTCAGGATCATAATTTTCCTGTGCAGTGGATTTTATTTTTTCCCTAATCTACCTTTTTGTGGAGTAGTTTATAGCCCTTTGGAGGAACTTTGAGAGGGAGGGTGTGTCTTAAGTTGAGGCTGTCCTTTTCATGCAAACTTAGCCATGTCTCTTGGGTGCTGGAGCCCTCCTAGGTTACTGTGACCATTCATTGCCTTCCCCATTCCAAGCTTCTTCTCCCCAATTGCCTGAGCAGCTGTAGCATCAGCTTATGTGCTTGCCGTACTCTGGTCTTCAGTTCCTTTATTTCTGGCTTTTGGGTATTCCCCTTTCTTGGGAATGTACTTAACTTTTTTTTTTTTTTTTTTTAAAGATTTTCATTTATTTTAGAGAGCTTGCGAGTTGGGGAAGGGGCAGGGGGAGAAGGAGAGGGAGAGAATCTCAAGCAAACTTCCACTGAGTGGGGAGCCCGACATGGGCCTTAATCTCACAACCCTGAGATCATGACCTGAGCCAAAATCAGGAGTTGGATGCCTAACCAGCTGAGCCACCTGGGCGCCTCTTAACTTTTTGTCATTAAAGACAGCTTATGTAATGAAGATCTTCAAGACAGAGTTGTCGGTTCCTAGGCTGACATATGCCAAATACTGTATTAGTTTTCTGGGGCTATTGTAGCAAGGTACCACAGACTTCTGGCTCAAAACAGCAAATTTATTCTCACGGGTCTGGAGGCTGGCAGTCTGAAATCAAGTTGTGTCCGTAAGGCCATACTCTTTCTGAACACTCTAGGGGCAAGTCTGTTTCATACCCCTCTCCTGCTTCTGGTGTTGCCTACAGTCCTTGGTGTTCCTTGGCTTGTGGATGCATCACCCTGGTCTCTGCCTCCATCATCACATGGTGTTCTCCCTGTGTGTCTGTCTCTCTTCTAATAAGGATAGCAGTCATATTGGGTTTAGGGCCCACCCTACCCTAGTATGACCTCATCTTAACTTGATTACTTCTGTAAAGACCCTATTTATAAATAAAGTCATATGCACAGGTACCAGGGGTTAGGACTTGAATATATCTTTTTGGATTGCACACGTCAATCATAAAAACACCAGGACCTCGAGTCCATTACATTTTTCTTTTTAGTTTAACAAACTGTTGAGGATAGGAAACTACTTTATATTGTTCCAAGTCCAAAACATTCAGAAGTTTATTTATTCTGATAATTTTTCCTATCCCTGTTTTCCCAGTAATCTAATTTCCGTCTGCAGAGGCATCCAGTGTTCATAGATTCTTGTGTATCCCTGCCAGGATATTTTACATATGCATAAAAAGTACATGTGTATTCACAAACCAACTTTCCAAAAGTTCTAACGGGAACAAATGATTAAAAATGAGTCAGAAGAAAGATGTTACTTCATTCCTGAAGGTTGGTGATAGAAACACAATTCTGAGAATTGTCCTGGGTAAAGAGTGGTCAGGGCCTTGCCTTCTTGGCATGCCCAGCAACAGTGTGCAGGGTCGTTCAGGGATTGTGGTGGGTTATTGCTCCTAACAGACAGAATTGGAGCCATTAATCAACTGGTTGTGGGTAAAGTCTGTTGTTCGGACATTAGACTCCCCTAACATCTGGTGGCATCTTATTCAAAGCAGGCGAAGTACTTAAGAGGACTAACTTATTTTGAGTATTAACTTTGGAAACCTAAAAATAGGAAGTAAATATATGAAGGTCATAGGCAGAATTAAGATTTTCCTTAAATAAAGTCACTTTTTTAATAGATTAGAAGAGAAACATTTTTCCCCTTGAACACAAAGATACTCTTTAGTGTTTTAAATATTAAAGAAAATACACATAGACTACTAAATGGCTGATTTTATACTTTTGTTTACCACAAACTGAATTTATGGCCAGTGTTTTTGTGGTGTCGTATCCAATCTCCTAGGAATTGGTAGAATAATCAGACAGTTGTGAAATGTCTTTGTCTTCTTAGGATCTTTTTTATGTGTTAGCTATATACTTGCTGTATAAAAACACTTGATAGCAGAAGGCAGTGGGTAATATATAGACATGAAGCTTCAAAGAATTTTTGACATTGTAACTGATTACATGGGAACCTACTTGGATTTGCAGTTAAGTGTGCCTTCTCCACTGTGGTTGAGAGTGAATTTTACTAGCATATTGAAACAAATTTAGAGACTGCTGATGACTATTCGCAATAAGAGTTTTAAAAAAAATCTAAAGTATGGAATTTGTAGCTAATAGTCCAGTTGATTTAAGCCCATTACTTTATCTTGACTTTATTTCTTATATTTAACACGTCAGTTTTGAAGTCTTTTAGGTACAGAATAAAAGAACTGTAATGTTGGGCCTTATGACCTCTCACTTTTTCATTTCTTACTGGTATTGGTCTCTCTCTTTGGAGATAAAATATAACACAAACCAGTGCAGGATTGCCATGTATGCTTTCACCATGCACATGCTGAAACGGAGTAATGTCATTGCTGCATGTGTCCGCTCCAGCTAACTGCAGATAGGAAGGATTTGGTTCTTGCCATGTGTTGGGTGAGGGTGTACAGTTTGGGTGATGGGACATGGTGGTGAGGTAGTGTTAGCTTTCCAGGGATGCCTGGCACTTACTGAATCCTCTCTGGGGTCTGAGAAAGACTGGTCTAAGATGGTGAGGGTCCACATTTGCTCCTCTGCCTTTTTTTCCCCCAACTGGGGTTGACATCTGCCCTATTGGAGTTAGGGTGTGATTTTAAGTGGGACTATATGAGGACATGAAATGGCTATTCTTTATTTTGGAGGTAAAAAAAAAAAAAAAAATCAAATGGTATCATTGTGTCCTCATTTATTTATTTATTTTTTAAAAGATTTATTTATTTACTTTTGGGTGGGGGTCAGGGCAGAGGGAGGAGAGAATCCAAGCAGATTCCCCGCTAAGCTTTGAGCCAGCCGTGGGCTTGATATAATGACCCTGAGATCATGACCTGAGCTGAAATCAAGAGTCAAATGCACTTAGGTGCCCCCGTGTCCTCACTTTTAAAAGGAAGATTATATGTCTTGGTATTGTGACCATGTATTTTTCCTGTAGGTTTTGGATTTTCATTTTCCACTGTTGTGGAACTGGTAGACATCGTGGAAGTAGTATTCATATTGCCTATAATAGGTACAAGCCATATAAACACATTAGGGTTTTGGTATAGACTACTGAATTATTCACGAATTTCTTGTCATCCTTCTCGGACCAAAATTACATTGAGATGATGGCAGTCTTATCTGGGCAGTTCTTATCTAGTCTGGTGTATTTTAATTTTTATGCTTTCTAGCTTTCTATCTCTCTCATTGGTATCATCAAAAAGCAGGAGGATAGTCCTAGAGTCTGCTTTGAATGTTGCAGGTATAGAAATGAAATGGGGTACAGAAAATGAGAGTGCTTTTGAGATCCAAACTAATAACTTTCCCTTTCTTTTGAAAGTGAATTTCATGATAGTATTGGACTATGGCATAAAGAGTATATATAGTGCTTAAATTTCTCTCCTGATGAAAAGAAAAAAAAATCTGTTATTTCTGTACCACTTGGAAGTGAATTCTATTTTTCTTTTCTTTTTTCTTTCTTTTTTTCTCCTATTGTTAGTCTTGACTCTCTCATGTGGCCTAGGCTACAGGAGCTTCCATTTACTAAACATTTATTAGTCAGGCTGCCAAAAGTTCTATAATGTCACAGTGTAGCTAAATTAGTCAAATATTTGTATTGCAAAAAAGTTATTTTAGGTACTCAGTACACTTTGTCTTTTTTTTCATGACGAGAATGTTTTATTTGACAGAAAACCCGATCGTGAGAGAGCTGAGGATTTTGATCACACGAGTCGAGAATCTAACTATTTTGGCCTCTCCCCAGAAGAGCGCAGAGAGAAGCAAGCTATAGAAGAATCTCGTTTACTCTATGAGATTCAGAACAGAGATGAACAGGCTTTCCCAGCCCTTTCCGTATGTATGAAAAGAGATTTTAAAAGTTGTTTAGAAGTCTCTCCTTAATATAGTGTTTATGTTAAACTACAGTTTCTAATGGTAGACTAGTAATTTTTAAACTGAAAGGTACCTTAAAGATCATGTAATTGCCCCTCAGTTTCACATTTTTCATGAGGAAGATGAGGTGTGAAGATATTACTTGTTGGCAGAGTGGAGGCAAGTAACTTGGTTAGCTCACTAGTATTTTCTCTTGAACCACAACAAAATACATTTATTTTGCTAGCTAAAGTTATGCAATAGAGGTTCACATTCAGTAAACAAGATACGTCTATAAACTCGTTTCAGTGTCCTTTACTAAACACCCCAGGACCTAATTAATAGATACAGAAAGAATTGTCATTCAGAGTGTTTGCTGTCGGAAGTGGTAGTCCATGTAATCCAGTGGCTTTGCCCTCACTATGTGTGTCAGTTGCTGGGCTGTGATGGATACTTCTCTGATGAAAGAAGTGTTCTCTATCCTTGGGTCTCTTAATTCTAGTGGGGGAGTCAGAAGGGAAGACAGTTCTCATGTAAAGTGAGGTAACTAACTCAGTTTGGGGCACTGGGGACCCTGTGCCTATGGTCTTTTAAATACTGGTAAGTGTACCAAGTACCGTGTGTTTCAGAATGGTGGTGGGACACTTTTTCTTAACAGTGGATTAAACAAACAAAATGGAATATTACAGGATGGCACCAGGTATACCAGTATAAAACATTAAAGCACCATACACTCAATTCTCTGGCCTCTGTGGAATCCTTCAGAGGCGTGAGATGCTCAGTTGAAACCACTGATCTGGAATAGTAGTTCAGTCTGGCCACAGAGGTTGGAGCTTAGGAATTATTGGAAGATGTGCCCAAATCCATGTGTGCATTATGCTAAGTATATTTGTCTCTATGTGATAGATGTTATTTTCCCATAACATTTAGATAATAAAGAAGTACAAATCATTTATGCTTGTATCCTAGCTATTTGTTCTGTTGTTGTTACTGTTGTTGTTGTTATGGTAAAATACAACTAGTGTATGTGAGTGGTAAAAAATACAACTAGTGTAATGTGGGAATAAATTGAAATTTTTTGATTGTTAAAATGGGTCATCACACTCGCCATTTTTAGGCCTGTCTTGGACTTGATAGTGACTCAGGTTTGTCTTCTAGAAAACTCTTGTCACAGAAGGCTGAGTTCTTGTTCTCAGCTGTGTGCAACATTTACTCACAGACAGCTAGAGAAGGAAAAGATTTTCAGTGATAGTTTAGCTTAGAAACCTGACTTTGTCCCTTTGTTTTCCCAGTTAGAAGGTTGGATCTCATGCAGACCTTAAGGATTTGCTGATGGTCAGCATTTCAGTGGGAAGAATCCTAGTGTACTGTATCTGCTAATTTGCACTTGGGTATTTTTTCCCTCAGAAAGGTCTGTGGCCTACAATGAGCTTTTGAAGGTTGGTATGAAGGATGCTGTTCTTGGTGCAAAGAATATAAGTGTAATACGTTGCAAGGTAAAGATTTGGTCAGGGTGGCTTCCTGAAGAAGGGGTATGAAGAAGTCGCACTACTAATTTAGGCTATAGGTCTGATTGCCTAATATTTTTGACTTATTAATAAGCCTGTTGCTCTAGACTATTTAATTAAACAGGAACCCAGTGTCCTATTTTTTGTAGTTTTGGAAGTATAAAGACATAGGGCTATGAATTTTGAGACTTCTAATCAGATGTACGAAAAGTAAGATGAATTATAAGACTTTTGTTCATACATTTGTGGGTAAATCTTTAAAACAAAGTGTTGGGTTTTCATTTTAAGAGCTCGTCAGTCAGTCAGTCAGCTTCTCAGAGTAGCAACCCATGTGTCCAGAGAAAATCATCACATGTAAGTGACAGAAAAGGAAGCAGGCGGAGAACGGATACCGAAGAACGGAAAGATAAAGGTATGTTATTTCATCATTTGAAAGCAGATGCTAGAGCTCTGTGTCTGGTTTAAAGTCATAGGTTGGGAAAGAATCCTTTCTAAATCATTAAGTAGTGTAACAGTCACATATCTCCCCATTGCAGAGGAACATTGACTCAGGCCAAAGCATATTAAATGTTATTCCAAAAACTGCATTTTTCATTGACTAAACACAGTTGAAGTAGTACTTTTGGTTTGTCTTCATATTTTGTTGTTCCGTCCACAGACCTGTCTAGTGGCTGATACCGGCCTTTTTTTTTTTTTTTTTATCTTGATCTGTTACAGACTCTGTTCATGGACATACTCATTTGGATAAAAAACCTGAGCCAAGCACATTGGAGGTAAATGTTTTAAATAATAATTACATCTTTTTTTTCCCCTCCTTAAACATGATAAAATAGCAGGAAGAAGTAGAAGGAAAAGCTGGAGATGATTTTATCATTTCATAACTGTTATGGAAGTAGAAAAGCAGAGAAAAAGTGGGGAAAAGATGCTCGTACTTGAGGAGAAGTCACTCACAAATTATAACCCATTTCTTTATGATGACCTTTCTGAATCAGTGGAAAGTAGCTTTTACTTTCCATTATTCTATAGTAGACTGCAATTTTTAAAGATTTTTGAAACCATATCCCCAGTAAAAACTGCCTAGTAGTTTGATATGATCAGGATGTGCAGGCCAAGTTACCTGTTGAAGATCAGATATAATTGAAAAAATACTGAGTCATGAGAGGGTTCAGTCAGGTGCAGGTAGGGTAAGCTGTATAGGCAGCCATGATTATTCTAGAATGTGGGTCTTTGAAATATAAAATTTCGTGTTTCTTGTTTCCAAAGAACATTAGTGATGATAAATGTGCAAGAGTTCCGTCACCATCAAAGTCAAAGAAATTAGAGTGCCCACCTGCAGAGCAAGTAAGTACATTGTTGTTTTTGACATCGAATGCTTCATTCTCTGGGTTTCTTACGTCTTTAAATGATCATCTGAAAACAGAAAATGGGAAGACTTCCTCTAGCATCTTAATTTGGGTGCAGTTGTGATTAATCTATAATTTTTTTTGTTGCTTATTTAGTCTAGAATGTTTTCAGTTTTTGTGGATTTTTGTTGTTGTTGTTGTTTGTAAGTAATCCTAAACCCACCGTGGGGCTCAAACTCAGAACCCTGAGATCAAGAGCTGCAGGCTCTAGTGACTGAGCCAGCCAGGTGCCTCCGTGAAATGTTAATTTTTATAACGCCATTTTTTGGACATAGAAGCCATACTTCTGAATTGATCTCAAATAAGTTTATATTTGGTATCTTGTGTTATCTTTGTGGTGGGTTGGGTTGGCTTGAAAATTAGATTTTTGGAGGGAAATTACAAATTTCTACTTTTAAGGAGTTATCTGAATCTTTAACAATTATTTCGTAGAAGGGAGGGAATGTAATGATTGAAGAGGTTAGAAAAATACATTTAGAAAGCAGTACCACCAATTTACAAATGTAATGAAGAAGGAACTTGAGTTCTGTCAGACGTTTTGGTGATTCTCAGTCTAATACAGGAGTAAAGTTCTTAGTCTTTCCTTGCCTTTCAGTTAACATCCTTCATGTCACTTGGAGAGCATACAGTTTAGGGTATGTCTTTGTGTGAGGAGCAATTCAACATAACGCAGGAATTTCAAAATGATTTCAGTGATTTTTGCGTTCTTTCCTTAAAAGCATAATATTCAGGTTGCTTTAGAGTTTGTTTATATCTCTTCCAGTGTCTTCTGTGACTTTGGTAGGCAGTCCCTGGTTAGGATCAAATTTGTTTGTGTGGAATTTTTAGCTACTGTGTTTTTCTTTCATTTCTAAGATCAGAAAGACCATTTATATAGAAACTACAGTTAAGTAAAAGGCAGCTGAGTGTACATTTGGTGTTAAAATTAGTGTTAAGCAAAATGAACTCTTGTCTTTTTCCACCCCCCTCTCTCGAAGAAGCCAGCAGAACACGTGTCTTTGTCACACCCAGCTCCCCTTCTAGTTTCTCCAGAGGTTCATCTAAGTGCTGCCCCTGCGGTGCCTTCTTTACCAACCACTGTGCCGGCCTGGCCAAGTGAGCCTACCACTTTTGGACCAACAGGTTAGCTAAGAATTAAAAAGTTCCTTGAACCGACCAACAAAAGCCCTCCAAGTCAGCGACTTCAGGGTCAATTTATTATTAGTATTATTTAATGTTTTATTTTACTTTTTAAAGTAACCTTTACACCCAGCACAGGGCTTGAACTCCCAATCCCTCACGATCCAGAATCGCATGTGCTACTGCCGACTGAGACTGAGCCAGCCAGGCGCCCCAGAGCTTTCAGATTCTTAATAGCTTGAACTCAGAGCACGGTTAGCTGTGTAGAGCCTCACAGAGCTTTTTGTGGTCCTCTGCTTTGCTCTGCTTCCAGTGTGGGAGGGCCATTTTAATTTGATACTCATTTGAGATAGGCCCTCAGAATCTCAGGAGCACGGTGTTTTCTCCCCTGCGTTCAGCACCGACACCACAGTTAGCATTTCCCGCCGACCAGCTCTGTATACCCCCTGCCCAGCCATTGAACCTATTGCCTGGTTCTGTGTCTTGCTCATGTCTGTAAGAGCTACTACTAGAAGACACTGACTCAAAGCTTGTTTCCTGGGCCCATTGCCGCCTCTGTGTCTAGGAGGGTTCTTGGTTGATATAAAAGGTACTACTTCAGATTCCTTATATACCATTTTATCAGCTATGTCAGTTGTACGGCATTTTTTTTTTTTTACTTTTCAGCTTAATGTAACCTTATATTTGTAGGGAGAAACATTTTCACCTTTTTATAGTTTGTGACTCCTTTCCTTCTATTTTGTAGGTGTCCCTGCTCAAATTCCTGTTTTGTCAGTGACACAGACTCTGACCACTGGACCTGATTCTGCTGTGTCCCAAGCTCATTTAACACCCTCTCCAGTCCCTGTGTCAATACAGGCAGTTAACCAGCCCTTGATGCCTTTGCCTCAGACATTGAGCCTTTACCAAGACCCACTCTACCCTGGGTTTCCTTATAATGAAAAAGGAGATCGAGCCATTGCACCACCTTATTCACTGTGTCACACTGGGGAGGACCTGCCTAAAGGTGAGATCCTTCTCTGATGTGTACTCAATTTTATTTATCGAGTACTGATAGGGGTTCAGTGGGAAATGTGAATAGAAGTCAGAGGTTATGTTACTGAGTAAGCCTAAGGACTGACTTTGAGAAAGAGAGAGGAGATTTGGCTCTCAGTCATTTACTTTCTTGTTTCAGCTTGGGTTTGATTGGAATATGGTTTTTGTATGTGTAGTAACTGTCCCTCCCTTGTGTCATTTTTTTCAAAAACAGCCTAAAACCATTTTGAATTAAATCTTAATAAGGTCACTAACTATGTAACTTAAACATCACTGAGTTTTCTCATCACTGGACTGGGTTTTGAAACTACTCCTGTTATTTCATGTATGAAAAAATGCTAAGAAAATATAACAATATATTATTTTTTAAGAATTTCTTTTAAATTTGCCTTTTTTTTTAAAGGAATTTTAGTTTGCAAAATTTCGTATCTGTAGAAAAATTGAACAGTCATGGATTTTTGTGGCTAATTTTGTTAGTGGTTTGATGTTTGAGTCTATGGATAACTGGTTAATGTCAAATGAATACCTACTAATCTTTTGTTATTAATGAGTTAGGTTTATGTTGATTTTACCCATATCCCCCAACATTTTTATTTCATAATTTTTAAAACCCCACAGAGTTAAAAAAGAAATAAAATGAACACCTGAGTTTCCCTCATACAAAATTAATTTTAATCAGATAAAAATCTCAGTTTAAGCCATTTTCGGACTTAGGTGTTAGGAAAGACAAAGCATATTCAACCTGGAATTACCCTATAGTAACAGAGCTTGGTTTTGGTTATATTACGGTTTTTATCTATGTTTTATATCACAGGCTAGAGAAAACAATTTCAGTAGGCAGAATTGTCTTTAGAGCTATATATGGTTTGGGGATGGTGGGGCGGGGGAACCTTTTTAATGTATAATTTTAATGAGTGATTATTATGTTATTTTTAGATAAGAACATTCTTCGATTCTTCTTTAATCTTGGTGTAAAGGTATTTATATTTTATCATTTTAAATAAGTGATTTTTAAGTTAATACTGTTTTAAATTGTATTTAAATAATCTTAACTCTTACCTTGTCGGTGAATGACCTAAGGTTTACTAAATCACATTTTAAGAACTAGGATTTTCAGTACTGTAGTTTGTTTTTAGTGGTGGTTGAGGCTGCAGTATTTGCTTGCTTTTCCTTTTAATTGGCGATGGTTTAACCCTGTGAGTATATTCAGGAAATAGTCCTCGTCCCCTGGGCAGCCTAGTGAAAATGCCCTCATTGAGGAATTTAATGAAAGATCTGGGTTTGAAATTCTGTTCCATCACTTTTTAGCTGTATATCCCTGGGCAAGTCATTTAATGTATCTTAGCCTAGCTTTTTTCATTGGTGTTATGTGGATAATATTCTTCCATCTGCCTCATTTAAAAGGATCAAAGGAAAGCACTTGTAAAAGTTCTCCTGTGGAGGTGGTGTGTTCACTAGCAGAGCAGAGGTATCCTTTGGGAAGTGGTCAGCCTAGAAATAGCTTGTCATAGAGAGGTTGGAGAACTCTATGTTCTTGTCAGTGCTGTATTATCTCCTGTTTTGGGTTAATTTCTGTGGGTTTTAGACCATTAAAACATGAAGTAAGGTGCCTTCCTGTAGCCTACTGGTCATTTCATAAAAGGAGACTTAGTTAATTTTATCGTCTGCAGTATTCATTGTCTAGTTTTATATTTAACTAGTTAATGTTGGCTTCAGCTAATTGGTTAATTTGCCAATTAACTGGTAAATTTTTCTTTATGTTTGGAGTTTAGCTGGCCCTTTGCAGGGGGAAAGATTTGGTTTATTTTGAGTTATTTCCCTTCTCTGACTGGAGATCTAACATTAATCTGTGCAGTTGGAATGTTCTCAAGGCTCCTGAACCTGTAGAGCCCTAACCTTGGGGATCTTCTACCTCTATACCAGTGTTTTTCTGGTAGAACAGAAAGGTCCAGACCAATTAACTAGTTGACATGGGGTCACACAGTGAGTTAGTGGTAGAGCCAGAACACGAATGCAGGTCAAGCTAGAGAGCCAGTGATTGAGATACTTAAAGCTGGAGGCTCAAGTACTTGATGGTGGTTGTTTCTGGGATCTTTATCACCCAAAACTGTTTCCATGCAGTTATATCCAAAGGATGGAGTTAGTGATCCTGATAATCTGTGGGTGAGTTCATCATATTGTCTCCTCATCACCTCAATACCAGGACTTTGGGTTGTTTTCAGGATAGGAATAAAAATGGAATCTTAGAACAGTGACTTATTTTTGTAATTCCTTTTCATGTTACATATCACAGTGATGATATGGTCTTGGCAGGCATGAGAAACTTGAAGCACTCGCTCTAAACTCCCCCCCCCCCCCCTTTTGTTAGTGTAACTGTTTTTTTTTTCTCTTTCAGGCATATAGTTGTCCTATGTGGGCCCCGCATTCTTACCTGTACCCTCTGCACCAGGCCTACCTGGCAGCCTGCAGGATGTACCCAAAGGTCTCTGTCCCCGTGTATCCTCCAAATCCTTGGTTCCAGGAAGCTCCTTCTGCTCAGAACGAAAGTGATTGTACCTGTACCGATGCACACTTTCCTATGCAGGCTGAGGCCAGTGTTAATGGTCAGATGCCCCAGGCAGAGATTGGACCGCCAACATTTTCTTCACCTCTGGTTATCCCTCCATCTCAGGTGTCTGAAAGTCATGGACCGTTGTCTTACCAGGCTGATCTTGAATCTGAAAACTCTGGGCAGCTTCTTCATGCTGAATATGAGGAGTCACTGAGTGGCAAGAATATGTTCCCGCAACCGTCCTTTGGACCGAATCCATTCTTAGGCCCAGTTCCCATTGCACCTCCTTTCTTTCCTCATGTTTGGTATGGGTATCCTTTCCAGGGATTTATAGAAAATCCAGTCATGCGGCAGAATATTGTTCTGCCCTCTGATGAGAAAGAATTGGATCTGCCCCTGGAAAATCTGGATCTGTCTAAAGAATGTGGTTCAGTTTCCACAGTAGATGAGTTTCAGGAGGCCAGAGGTGAAGGCGCACATTCTGTCCCTGAAGCAAGTGCTAGTAAGCATGAAGGCCGGGCGGAGCAGTCATCCCAGACACCCAAGGCAGATCTGGCATTGGCTTCCATCCCTCCTGTAGCAGAGGAGAAGGCCCATCTTCCCACTCAGATTCTAAACAGAGAGAGAGAAACTGTGCCTGTTGAACTTGAGCCTAAAAGGACCATTCCAAGTCTGAAAGAAAAATCAGAAAAAGTGAAAGATCCTAAGACTGCTGCTGATGTGGTCAGTGGGGCCAACTCTGTGGATAGCAGAGTGCAAAGACCAAAAGAAGAGAGTTCGGAAGATGAAAACGAAGTGTCTAATATTCTGAGAAGCGGTCGATCCAAGCAGTTTTATAATCAGACTTACGGAGGCAGGAAGTACAAAAGTGATTGGGGCTCTTCTGGTAGAGGAGGATATCAGCATGCGAGAGGTGAGGAGTCCTGGAAAGGGCAGCCGAGCAGAAGCCGAGATGAAGGTTATCAGTACCATCGAAATGTCCGAGGACGGCCTTATCGCGGGGATAGGAGGAGATCGGGGATGGGAGATGGCCATCGGGGGCAAAACGCTTGACAGTTGATGCTGTGGTATTTTAGGGCAGAAACCTCTTCTTAGGTGGAATGTTTCTGAAGGCTTTAAGAAAATACATTAAAATAAAAACCCAAATTGGAACTATCTCCTCCCCTCCCCCTTGACCCTCACTCCCATCTTGGACAAAATTTTGGATATGTGTTCAAGGGGCAAGTCAGTTCCTGGCATTGCCATTTTTCTTTGTTCAGAATCTGTTTATCAGGTAACTGCCCCCATAAAAAGTAGAAAATAAGTTTGTTAAAGTATTTTTTATAAACAGCTTATAATATAAAACTTAGATTTAGTGTTTGGTTTTTTCCTTATATAAGTTTAATTTCAGATGTTGGAAATGTGTGCTTTATAGTGTTTACTAAAGTGACAAGAAAAATACCATTTGACACACTGTAGATTCCAAAACCTAACATTGCACCAAATAGAAACATATATTTTATTATGCAATGCCTTAGTCATAAACTGGGCTCAAATAATTCTTAGCCTAAAACACTGTTGTCTTTTGAAATGCTTCCAACCCAAAGGCCTTTCATCTCAATATCTGTCAAACTTGAATAATGTCTTCTCTTTAATATTACACATAAGGCAGCCTATTAACCTGTGTCTTAGAAATGTTGTATATAGTTCTTTTAATATTCATAGGGTATATTTTTGAATTTTGGTGAGTATTTGTTGAACTTGAGATCGCATACAAGACAGATGTTTAAGAAATAATAGGAAATCTAATGAAATGGCTGTTTCCACCAAGAATTCCTAGCACTGGTGTAAATATCATGGTGCCTACTTGAAAGAAATGTAGATGCTATGCATTTTGAAAATAATCTGCATCTGTTAAAACTGCAGAAGTTTTTTAATGCCACTTTAACACTAATGCACTGACAGATTTAAATATTTTGTGAGAAGAAATGTTGAAAATTTTTAGCTTGACAGGTTTCTATGGAGTTACTGTGTTTTCTTTTTCTCTTTGCACCATTGGTTATGTGTATCACTTTACATTTGCATGTTCACCTTGTCACTCGCCTGGAACTATTGTACAAAAAAAGGATGATTGTGATTCCTAGTTCTTTTCTAGAGGATGCTGCTAGAAACAGGTTGCTTTGCATTTTATGGCTTGTTTACCTTTTCGGTAACCTAGCTCTTCTGATCCTGCTTCTTTTCAGTCTTGGCAGTATTCACAGAAATTCCCTTTGCATGTTGCACTCTATTCTCAGTTGGAGATTTAACTCTGAATCAACACAGTATTCATGCATCTGTGTTACTCTATAAATAACTGTAGCTTGTGGTTCTTATTTGTACATACCAATGTGAAAATCTACCCTTTTTTTAATGTTCTCTTTTGATCAGGAAATTTGAGTGCTATGCAAATAATGTAGTAATTTCTCTTTGCATGCCATTTGTAATATACCTAGCCAAAAATAGATTTTTGTTTTTTAAAGGCAGATTACTTTTAGAGGCAAATACAATTCACTTGAATTTGACAAACTGAAGCAGATGAGTTTTCTGGGTTCTCTGATTACCCACAGGAATGTTTGGATGCCAGCTAGGCTCAGTTGAATCTCCACTGTACTGTAATAATGGTTATTTACCTCTGTGTTGTTTTAATTACCTAATGTCTGTGTAACTGCTGATTTGAGTAGTGATTAGCATTTAGATGTTTTGTAACATAGGATTTTAGAGAGCACTTTGAAAGATAACATTTTATTATGATGGTGCTAGGTAAAAATTTGTAAAAGATGGATGGTTGTGTAGAAAAGAAAAAAATTTCATGAGAACTTGGTGAAAAGTTTCTTTTTGTCACCTTCTAAGCTAGAACAATTGGGGAAGGCACTGCCGAAGCCATTTTTTTCTTGGTTAACATCAACAGGTGTTAATGGAATGAGAAGATTATAGGGTCTCTCCACTTTCAGCTGATGCTTTTTTATGTCACATTAGCTTACCTGATAATTTTTATGAAAACACATTTAGATATAATGACCAGATTTAAAAGTGCAGTAGAAGTTTGATCTCAGGAGTCCAAAAGAAATTGTTATTTCCACTGTCTTTCGTTTTATTGACTGAGATTGGATCTCCGTTTGAAATGTCTAAAACGTGGATAGGAAAGAGTACCGTTCATTTCTTCACTGTCACTCTGTCTTACCTCAGTTGAGTAACAGAATACTCTCTAATTCCTGCAGGAAATACTGATTTGCTTCCTGTTTCCCATATCTTACCTCCAGGACATGATGGAAACAGTGCTGAAAGAGAACTTTAGCAGATTGTACTTTACGCAGTGACCTCTGGAATAAAAGAACTCTGACTTTTGATATTTAGTTTTAAAATTAGTCTTTGCATGAAGGTCAGTTTTATTTTTTTCCTTTAGTTTTGTTTTAAATGTATTACTAGTGCAGGGGATTTTGCCTTATGCTGAGGTCAAACTAGGGCCAAGCAAGCTTTTGTCCTCCTTCATTCTAACTGAGTCATAAGGTATGCTGACATGAGATATGTTTCTGTATAAGAGAAAAACAGAAGCTTAGGAGTGAGAATCATTTGTGTTGTGAGTTAGAAATTATGGAACTTCACGGTATTATGATTATACACATTTTGAAGAACAGATGTTTAGAATGACCAAAGCTCACCTGTTGATTTTTGTTAGTTGCTTTTGCTGAACTTGGTCCCTGTCCCTTTCCTTTTAGTATCGTGTGTATTTCTCTTCAAGTCCAGTTTCCTCTCAGTTACATCTTCAGCCCTTGTTCCATGTACTCCCTGGCAGTAGGATGCTAGCATCTGTGCAGTCCTTGTCTTGTTTCCTGATAACCCGTATGTTCGTTTTCATGGCTGACCTAAGCCCAGACCCTGTCTTGACTTGGCAGGAGTAGGTCTTCCCCAACCACAATGTTGATAACAGCTTATTTGATGCAAACTATGTATATTCTTGCAGTGTGTTTCCTTTGTGACTCAAGGTTGAATTAAGATGCCTGTGAACTGCAAACTTGCTTATGATTGACTTGGTGCAATAAAGTTCCTTTCTAACCATTTCTGGTTTAGAAAACATTCAGCCATCCTAGAAACTAGCAATATTTATTTATGCCTCATTTATTTTACCTTTGGTTTTAGATGAGGTAACCTTAGTCTTTCACTTATGGGTACTAAGCAAGGTCCATTTTAGTGTAGCTAAAGAGAATGCATATTTGGCTACACGATTTCTGTTTACTGTATTTTGCTTCCTATTTAATGTCTAAATGCTATTGTGTTCTTGTTTAAAATCTTAGTAATGGCTCAGTTCCAGTATGTCAGTTTCAAAGAACTAAGGTTTTGCTACTAGTATCAGCCATTTACTTTCCCACTAATTGGGATTTCCCACTAATTGGGAATTTTTTTCCCCCCTGAAGTGTAAGTTTTAGAAAATCTTAGAAGAGGGGTGGGTGCATGTCTTAATGCTGGGAAACAGCAACTTTGGGGTTGAATTTACTTGAATGGATTAAAAATTGCATTGTTACAGAGCTAGAAGAAAATTTATGTATGAAAAATGATAGCCTTACACTGAGTACAAATAATACTTAAAAGCATGTGAAGATGTGATCATTTGTGATGTTACTTGTAAAAAAAAGTATATATACATATCTTTTGAAGTGTTGAAAGGAAAATAGTACTTTATATTCTTTATCATATCACTTTTTGTAAGTGTTGAATATATTCCTGTTTATTTTTCTATGTTCTGTTTTGTAGCCTTAAGAAGTGTTTCAAACATATCTGAATGTATAAAACAAGAGTAAATGCCCTACATGGTGTGATGCTGCATTATATATAAAACTGTGTGCATATATTAAATTTTGTCTCTTGATTCTGCTTGTGATTCTTTGGTTTCAGGGTTAACCAAGTAATATAGCATATAAATCTTAAGAGGAGTTTTAGTAAGCATCTAAAAATAAGAGATGATTTCTATGGTTTCTATCCAGTCAGAAGATAATTCTATTATGTGCAACTAAAAACCACGTGGGATTTATAATCTATGGGGTAGATACTGTTATTTTCCCTACTTAATTATATATAAAACTGAGATAGGCCAAGTGATTTAATTTGACTAAGGTCATGCAGCTAATAAGTGGTAGAATTTGGAGTTGGACCTAGCTCTGAGTGGTTTTAGAACTAGTGCTCTCTACCATTTTTTCCAGCATTCATTAAAATGAAATGGGTTATGTAGACTAAGAATAATTTACAGATTAAATGACTTTATTTAAAGTTAGCGTTCAGTATAGGCATGTATTGTTTTACTGTGTTTTGCTTTATTGTGCTTCACGATACTATTTTTACAAATAGAAGGTTTGTGACAACCCTGCATTGAGCAAGTCTGTTGGTCCCATTTTTTTCAACATTTGCTCACTCTTGTCACATTTTGGTGATCCTTGCAATATTTCAAGCTTTTTCATTATATTTGTCGTGGTGAACTGTGATCAGTGATTATTATGACTTGCTGAAAGCTCAGATGATGGTTAGCATCTTTTAGCAATAAAATATTTTTAAGTTAAGGTTATGTACATTGTCTTTAGACATGCTATTATTGCACACTTAATAGACTACAGTGTAAACATTTATATGCACTGGGAAACCAAAAAAAAATTCTTTGATTCCCTTAGCCCCACAGTATCGCTGAGGTATACCTCTGTTACTTGTCTAATGAAGAAAGATCATTCAAAACAAAAGTTTTATTTGGAAACTGAGGGAGCAGATAGACTTAAACACTTCGAAAACCCAAGTTTCTTAATGCTTGTTTAATCTACGTATTATATGGACCTTGTCTTAAGAATGACTTTCGCAGGAAGGAGAGCCTGAAAGGAAGGCTTCCTTTTCAGTACAAGTGTTTGGTGGAGAGGTGAGCTGGGAACAGGGGTAGCAAGCCGGGAATGTAAGTTGGTTAGACATGGAAGCCAGTTGTTTGGGATTGCCCAAGCAGGTGAGTGAAGTGTCACAGAACCTTGGAATGGAGGGAGAGGACGAGACAGGGGAGGCATTTCGCTGTTAGCTGTGTGAGTGCCACTGTCTTTCCCCACGTAGTAGGTAGAGAAGCTGGAGTATGAGGAAAGCAAGAAGGGTGTCTTGGTGTTGGGTGGAGCCCTTTCAGAATTGGTTACTTGAAGTGGATGGGATAGAAAAGGTGAAACCAAGTGATTGGAAGTGTTCTATACAGTTTCTCTTAAAGTTTTCTATAGTTAGAAGGCTTGCTTTCCACTTGGAGTATTTGTTGTCTAGGGAATAGTATGAGAATGTAGACTACAACAGAAGGAAGTTAAATAGCTTCCTTGCATAAACCCTCAATTTATAAAGCTCTTCTAGAAGTGTGAATCATGCACTCATCAGAATAGTGAAGCTACAGACATTGGTTATAAACATTATCTTAGAATTTTTTAGATTGATCTGAGTTCATTAGAAATTGGAGCTTCAAAGTCCATCCTTTTATACATACCATTCCTGTGATTATATTTTTCACATTTAGAAAAAAAAATCTAGGGGCGCCTGGGTGGCTCAGTTGGTTAAGCGACTGCCTTCGGCCCAGGTCATGATCCTGGAGTCCCGGGATCGAGTCCCGCATCAGGCTCCCTGCTCAGCAGGGAGTCTGCTTCTCCCTCTGACCCTCCCCCCTCTCATGTGCTCTCTCTCTCTCTCAAATAAATAAAATCTTTAAAAAAAAAAAAAAATCTAGATCAAAGATGTAAATACGGATGAATAGTGTGATTCTCATGGCCTAGCCCTTTTAATATTTTACTTAACTGTCAGCAAAAATTCTGTGTAGTAAGCTAAATTTTTCTTTTAAATGAAAACTGGCGTTGGACTAACCACCTTCCTATGGAGTAGAAGACAAAGTAATGCTACGTACCTACCTAGGGATGTACATATTACTGTGTAACTTGTTGCATATTTCTTGTGAATTCTTTTCTAAATTAGAAGTCAGTAAAAGCATTTAAATCCTTCATAATTTTATAGGGTATATGTAATTGTATGAGATATTCACAGATTAGGGCCAAAGATGGAGACCAGAAACCAGAGGTACACACTTGTAGTGGCACTAAGGCTGCAGCCCGTGAGAAGGGATGGATGGACATGGTTGATAATCTGATTAGCTGAGAACTGTGTAGGTCTGGGAGAGAAACTCTCTCCCAGAAAGGGGTACATGCAACGTTGGGGGCGGGAACTAACATATTTGCATTAAAGCCAGGAGCATCCCAGTAAAAAGGGCAGTCAGAAGAGTAAAAATTCCCTATACCTAAAAATCCCAAACACTGAGCACGTTACCGTATCTGTTTGCAAGCTAAGATGAAAAGTGGTTCCCAGCTGGTGGTAATACACTTGGGTCACCTGGCAGAAACAAATGTAGAGCCTTTGGAGAGACAGAATCCAGCCAAGGAGGCAAGATTACTTGAACAGGAAACCAGTTTGACTTATGGTAGCCTAAATAAACGGTTGTATTTCCCTCTCATGTAAGAAATCTGGAGAGGAGTGGCAGCTGGGAATTGAGCAGTTATAACGTGAAGACTAGTAACCTTGTGGCTTTCTTGGCATTTCCGTGTGTCACCTTATGGGCACAATAAATCCATAAGAAGCAGTACCAGGTATGTATCTCCTTTTGTTAGGAAATCAAGAAGGCTTCCAGAAACACCCCAAGAGACTTCTACTTCGAACTTACTAGCTAGAACTGGGTCAACATGGCCAGGCCTAGCTGCAAGGGGGCCTAGGAAAATACCGAGGTAGGCTGTCACATATGGGCTTAGCCCATTTACGATCCACCATCCGGGGCTGGGCACATGCTACCCTGTCAAACAGCAAGGAGGGAGGTGCTGGTGAGTACAAGGTTGGGTGGGAAGGAAAAGGGGACTGTTTGGCACACCATACCTCAGAATTTTCAGATACCACCTCACTAAACATCAATTCACAGACCAGATTACAAAGAAACCATGACAGATTAAGTAGTGGTTCAACAGGGGCGCCTGGGTGGCTCAGTCAGTCAAGCATCTAACCTCAGCTCAGGTCATGATCCCAGCGTCCTGGGATAGAGCCCTACATAGGGTTCTCCCTCTGCCTGCCGCTCCCCCTGCTTGTGCTGTCAAATCTTAAAAAAAAAAAAAAAAAAAAAAACTCTACAGAATAAAAACTGTAAGCTGAGTAACTATCTTGGTAATTCTAGCTGCTTCTCTAAGTGGTTTTTGCTCTCTCTTCGATCCCTACTAGCATGGAAAAACCTCAAATTTCCATATTGAAGGCACTGAAAATCCGCATGTGCCTGCTGTATTCATCCTATTCTCACTCCTCTCCATGCCATGCTGATTTCTGCCTCTGACCTGACATTCTGCTTTACATTGCAGATTTATCATTTGTTACAGGTGCTACTTTTTCTGGGAGCTGCTTCCTTAGCCCTTTCTGACTCCAACCCAGAACAGTTTCTCTTCTGTACCACTGGGTGTGCATAATATGCCAGACACTGGTTGAGAGCTTGACATAAATGTATCTAAATGTTAATGGATACCAATGAAATTACAGTACCAACTTGAATAGTTTATCCAGTCTTTCTACTTTCTGGCAAATAGGTTCATTCCTTCAACACAGAAGGCAAACTACATGCTAGATGCCAAAATATGCAATTACAAGCCAGAGATATGGGGCTGGGTTTCAAGATGCCATGGTCTAAAATTGTTAATATTGCTGTACACTGGTTGAACATAATACAGATTATCTCTTTATTGAAGATTTAAAAACTTAAATGATCTCTAAACAGTTGATACATACAGTATACAAAATTCAAAAGGTAATGGCCATATGTGCATTTATCTCATTTTCTTACCTGTTCTTTAACCAAGTTTTGTTATTCCCCAAAGGCTTATTGTCCTTTTGGTATTTTAATAGTTTGTATATTTTCATATAAATTGTGTATTGTGTTATACTATTTAGAGATATTTTCCAATTAGGACATATTGAGCATTCTTTCTAAATGTAATAGCTAACAACTGTGCTGTTGGTGTATTTTGAGTTGGTATTACTGATTTTTATAGAAAAGCTTTTTTCTTGTGTTAGCAACTGTAAAACCTTTCTTATTGCTATATAAAAATTTAACTAAATCTGTATTTTAAAAATTTCATTTACATGAACAATATCACAACTAATACATATTCTGTCCTCAGTTAAGCAGAGCTGTATTCTCATCACAAGTGTTTTCTTTAGGGCAGAATATGGAATCAGTAAGTAAAAACATCTTTTGTCTTATTTTATTCAATATACTTGAAATAATCATTCACAAATTTAACCTATCCTTAAAAATAGGCACTACTTATTTTAGTATAATCCCATTTATGTACAAAACAAACCCTTTACATATTCACACTTAGGTTAAGTGCACAGAAAAAAACCATAAAAGGATATGTATTATTAAATGCAAACACTGGTAACCTTTGGGAGGGTAATGTGAGGAAGGATCGTTAACATTTTTATTACATAAATTTCAGTAGGTTTCAATTTTTCACAACAAACATGTATTTATGGATTACTCCTAAATTTTTTAAAAGGCCTAATGGGGACCAGTTAAACCATATTTTCTATTCACCGTCTGCATATTAATTAACACTTCTATTGTTTCAAGGAGCTCTAAAAGTCTTCAATAATTTCCAATTCTCCAATTTTGCTTGCCCCATTAATTTATTTAGTAAACTCTTTTCCTCACTTGTAGTATAAGTTAGTTCCAGTTCGGTGCATTAGAAGTGTAACTGAAAGTGGTATCACATTACCTACCACTGTTCAAACTCAGAAACTCAAAAGATGTGGGTAAGTTTTTAGAGCTCGTGCTACATAGTATCCAAAACTGCCCCCCCCATCAAATAGGTTTAAATCATGTCCTCTACATCCGAACATGAAGGTGAATATATTTGGTACCAAGAGGTACTTTACATAGCTATATGGGGACCTGCTTGCATTAATGTTGCCTTTAGGAAAGTGGCTCACTGTTCTTGGCTGCCCATTAGAAATCTGTGGAAGTTTAAAATTACAGAGATGATGCTTAGGCATCAACTCTAAAGATTTTCAGCCTATACTTTTAAAGGAAGCAAATATTCTTTAAAATGCTTTTCCTAAATCTTGATCAGTGATTATATACTTGTGTAAAGAATGACTGACATTACTTTGAGAATTATAGAATATAGAATCTTACGGAATACTAAAACTGAGTAATTCATAGTAAAGTTAGGGTTTTTTCTGGTGGATGGGGAGGAAGGGTGTTGAAATGATTTTTGATACTCAAAGATATTCAAAAGCACCAAAAACACTGTAAACAATGCTTAAGTAAGTTGGGAACATGGCCATTTTCCAACAGTGGTGTTTTGTAGATCATCTTCCTTTGAAAGTCTGAACACACTGAAAACATAGTGCAAAGACTGAAAACAAATAACAAATATAATCCTGATGTTTATTTATCAAATTTCATTAGTGGAGTCTTCGACCGGCTTTTAAAATAAGGGCAGTTTCATTATAAGAGGAATATTTGGCAAACTCTAAGTACGGAACGCTTTTTCAAGATTTTTAAAAGGGGGTAACACTGGTCAGCATTTGGTACATGAATATGATAACACCTACTGAAAATCTTCCCATACATCATGAAAACTTGGAGGTAATTTGTGTAGCTTGAAATGTCTTCATTTTAGAATGTTAGACACAAAAAGGGCCCTATCAAGAACAGAAAAGTGCATTTTCTGTGTTTAGACTATAATTTAAAACACAACTGGCTTTTGATGTTACATTAAGTAAATTATACTTCAAGCTCCAGAGTATGTGGGGCATAAAACCTGATTAAAGTTTTATATGACAAAAATCCCAATAAATGTTTAAGAAATGGCTTTTCAATATTCTGATTCAGTCTAGTCATCCAAGAAAAAGTAGTTTCCACTCTTCTTTTGTTCTACATCCTAAAAAATAAAACAGAGAAACAAAATCAACACCATTCTCCTACATGTAGGGGTAGACTTTTCACCCACAGTATTGGTTGGCAATGTTTACAACAGCATCTATACAACCTCCTCTGCACTCACTGTCTGCATCTGGATACTCCTGGGTCCACTAAATCAAAGGCAAGATTAGTACCTCTGTTACTCATCCCTACCACCGGAAAACTTACCTTGGTCCACCTCAAGCAGAGCCCTTTTATATAAAATGACTTATTTATGTATGTAAAATTTTGCTATGTAAAATTTTGCTATATAAAATACTATTTTCAGCTAAACTATTAAATTCCATTTTCATCATTTTGATTTTAAGTCCCTCCTAAAAGGTTAACATTGTCAGTTTGAGAACTGCCTATTACATAAAATGTATATAAAAGTATTTTTTTCCAGTACTGTTTATAGAGTGGCCAGTAAATGATCCATCCATCTATCTGCCTAAGAACTTCCTTTTTAGGATTAAGGTATGATGACTAAGATGAGTGGGCACAGAGAAATGATGACTAGGTATACCTGGGGCCAGAATCACAGGTCTCTACACAAGAAAATGACAAATACGACATCTGTAACACTTCAGAAGGAATTCTTAGGAAAATTAAGCTGTGCATAAGTGTTGTAAAATATAGTTCTTCTTTTCTACTTAATAATATGATTTTTAAAATAAAAACTTTTTAATTTTAAGTCAGAACTTGTAATCTCATTATCCTGGCCAGAGAGTAAAATAATTATAAACAAAATACACAGCAAAGTCTGAAGACATCAATACACTGTGTCAGGCGCTGAAGAATACATGATGTATATTCTGACCTGGTCTCTGCTTTCTAAGAGGTTATAGCTCAGTAGCAAAGCTAGAGTACAAACATGAAAATAATAAAATCTAGTAAATGCTAGTATTAAGGACAAAGGCTAGAGGGCCATGGAATGTTAAGGAGCATTAAGCAGGCCCTGCAAGAAACAAAAACACAGAAATGGTTTTTTAGAGTTCATTCACTTTTTTTCCCTGAGTGACCCAAGAAATTACTGCTTTCTAAAAAAAGCTGTTCCACAGAGTACATCAATTGCAGGGGGCATAATTAAGAATTTTATGTACGACAAAGAAAGGAAAACACTGCCAATTAAACTGACAAAATGTTTTCCCACTGTGTACAATTTTATGCTCACTGAAGGAGCTTGTCTGGATTCTTAAAATATTTTAATCAGGTGTTGGCTGTTGTGTATGCACTAAAAGAACAATAAATGAGAGAAAATGGTCATGATATTTGCAAAAACTTCTTTGTTCCAACAGTGAATTAGTGTAATCTTAACATTTAAAATGGCAATTAAACTCAACACAGGCAGCGTAACAGTGGGTACAACTCTGAGATAACATGAACGGGTCTGAGTCTCCGTAGCAATAGCAACTACATCATAATTACTGCCTACCAGACTAAAGGATGCCATCATATTTTAATGTGAAAAATATGAATCTGAGAATTAACGAAATGACAAATTTTTTCATGAAACAGCCCTCCAATTTGAAACATGCCTTTCGATTATTTATGATGAGAAATTATCCACGATTTAGAGTTTTTCTACCTACCTTAATTGAATTGAGTTTGTTTATTCTTGGCCTATAGTTGTTTGGATCTCTTCTGAATGTAATTTCAAGCTGAGACAAAAATTTATTCATGCCAGCCAAAAGGGTTTGAGGACTAGAGGAAAAATAAGATCTTATCAATTGTGATTAAAATTTATCCCACAAATTTAACTACATTTTGGGATGAAGAGTATTAAAGCAGCACAGTTCCCTCTAGTTCCCCAATCATAAGTTATCTAGATAATAGTCTAATCACAGCATATTATGAATTCTATGTTCAGAAGGGTCTTTGCTTGGCCTGTTCAGTTTATTTGGCTATAATATTTCTGTGCAGAACAAACCCAATTTATACTATGTTTCTGATCTGGAAAAAAACATGTAAGAAATACTACTTTAGGAAAAACAAAAGATTAATTAGGGGATTACAGAATTTCCAATCTGACATTTTCAGGGGAGAAGAGAAATTAACAGAAAAGGTAACATTAACATCAGAAATTTGGAACTGGAGTGAAGATGTACAGCACAATGGATTGTACTCATTATTCCTTTTTCAATTTCTATGCTTTATTCATCTTTTTACCCAAACTAATTCTTAAATCATACTAAACTGCATCATACTTGTGGAACATTTTAAACATTTTTGTAAATACACAGGACTGTTATTTGAATTCAATAAGCTTCATATAGTCTATGAAATTTCCCTCTCAGAAATATGTTAATTCTCAACTGGTAAACAAATTTAAAATGAAAACAAAGGAATTTTGGGAAGAAGCTAAGTACTTTTATTTTTTGGATGAATTATTCAAATAGCAACTCCATTCCTCTCTCTTTAATATCAGAAAACACGCTGGGATCACACGAAATTGCTATTTTTACAGGAAAAAGATGGTGGCATATCAGTAATTCCATATGTTTCAACCTAACATAAGGTTTTAGCACTAAAAAGTATAAGAAATTTCTCATTAAACTGATATCAATGTTAGGCTTCTCTATATGACAAGTGTTCTCATTTGAGCCAATAAAGAAAAATTAGAGAATAAAAGGGGAAACGGTAAAATCATTCATTTTGTCTCTGTTGTAGATCAATACCAGATATTTGGGGTCCACTGTGAGCACTACCACTAGCAGTGTAAGTTGGGCAAATCATGTAACCTATGAGCATCTTTTCTTTATCTGCTGTTTAAGAGCCTCAGTGGTTTTCAGGGAATCAAAATCCTACATCTGTTTTGAAAATCCAAATAATGAAGAAGACAAAAGTTAACTTGCAAGAAAAGGTGAGCGGCCCAGAGCTCTGCATGCTTATCCAACCCTGGGTCAGGAGGTCTATAGTCTGAACACTAGTCTTTCCAGTCCCATCCAGTATTCAACATGAATAATCCTGCGAATCACACAATCATTCCTAGAATTTCTAGCTACCTCTTTAAAAATTAAAATGGTATGATTAATGTTCATAAGCTTAAAAGGAAAATTTTGACTAATAACTTTCTAATTGTTAGAACTTATAACTAGGCTTGAATGTTTCAGAAAATAGTTTTACCTGTTTGCGACTGTGTTCTTAGATGGAATGCCATCAAAAACGATGACTCGATCTGCTAGATAGGTGGCCATAATGAAATCATGTTCCACAACAAAGGCTGTCTTCTTAGCATGGAGTATGAAACTAAAATACATGATTTTGAAAATGTTTCCAGTTTTCTATTATCAACTATTCAAATGCTGTATTAAGCACCGCTGTATGCCGGTGCACATAATTAAAACTAACACTCTTACTGGTAGGACTTTACCGTTTGACAACTCGAGCTGCCATCAATCTTTGCTCAGAATCCAAATACGCAGATGGTTCATCAATTAAATAGACATCAGCAGGCTTGCCCAAACAAAGAGCTAAAGCCACTCGCTGCAGTTCACCACCAGATAACGTCTGCACCTATTTGGAGAAGAAGTTTAGCAAACTATGTAAAGACATGCAAAGTTTAAAATAATAAAATAAAAATCAGAGTATGTACTTCTTGATCGATGATGTTTTCAATTTGCAGAGGCTTCATCACATCAGTCACAAATTGTGGATGAGTGTAAGCATCTCTTATCTTTTCATGTAGCAACTGTCGAACACTTCCCTGTTTTTAGTGAAAAAAGTATTGAAGTTTTATTTCAGTACAGAACTCCTCTAATTATCAATATTGACAAAGTTAAGATCCAGAGCAAAAAAAGTATATCAATTTGCCACTCACAGATATGATAGTATTTTTATGCTTATTCATCATCTATAGCATGTTCTGAAATTTTTATGTTAAAAACATAAACATGTCCAACAAGTAAAAAAAAGCATCTTAAAATCTGAAAGTAGTAAATGATGACTGTTTCAAGAAAGGTATCATCTGAGAATAGGAATAATTCCCAAGGTCAGCATGGGTATGAAGTACCCTCTGGCAATCAGAAAGACAACATAAAATGCATAATGTGATGGGGATGAATCTTAAGATGTCTTGCGCTTGTTGTTTCAGGAGAGGGCTGACTGAATCTGAGAACTTAAAAGCTAAGCTTATATAAAGGATCAACAATACAATTTTTATTGTAAGCTAAGCTGTCTCAAATAGGCCTAACAAAGTGGTACTGAGTACAAATACTATACTTTCAATTTCATGGCTATACCACACTGTGTTTATCCATTTATCAGCTGATGGACATTGAGGTGGTTTTCCACTTTCTGGCTATTATGAAAAATGCATTTGTGTGCAAATTTTTGTGTTGAGACAGGTCTTCATTTCTCCTGGGTATGTATCTAGGAGTGGAAACGCTGGTTCATATGTAACTGTATATTAATCATATGAGGAACTGCCAAGTTTCTTTTTAAGGTGGCTCTTACCATTTTACACTCCCATCAGCAATGCATGAGGTTCCAATTTATCCACATCCTCACCAATACTTGTTCCTGTCTTTTTAAGTCATCCTAGTGGGTGTGCAGTATCTCACTGTAGTTTTATTTGCATTTCCCTAATGACTAATGGTGCCGAGCATCTTTACACATGCTTATTTGGCCATTTGTACATTTTCTTTAGGGGGAAAAAAAAAAGTCTATTCAAATCCTTTGCCCATTTTTAAACTGAGTTGTAACAGTTCTTTATATAATCTGGATATAAGTACCTTATTAAATTGCAAAATTGTTCTATCTTGTAGGTGGCCTTTTACTTTCTTGATGGTGTCATACGCAGCACAAAACACATTAAATTGCTGTTGTTGGGTTTTTTTTTTTTTAAAGTTAAGCTCTACACCCAACATGAGGCTTGAACTCATGACCCCAAAATAAAGAGTAACATGTTCCACTGACTGAGCCAGCCAGGTGCCCCCACATTAGGTTTTTATTTTGGAAAAAGATGTCAAACAGATTTTAAAAACATTTCCTACCCAGTGGAAATGAATCAAGGACTGATGTCTTAATACTCTTCCTTCGCCACTTTTTGGTAAAACTACACAGAAAATAATTTGAAGAATTCCAATACAGTGAAAGATTAAAGCTATAGGCGTGTGTGTGTATAAACTTTCCTTTAATAACCAAATAACAATCATAACTCACGGTTGATTTGGGACTGATTTTCTGTGGCTTATAACTGACATTCAGAACTGGCACTTCTCCTGCAAAATAATGCAAATAAAGAAGACACTGAAAATTACCCGGATCTTCAAAGTTTCCTATGCGTGACAGGGTAAAAGCAGTCAACAATACACAACAGTACCTCCTTCATCAGGCTTAAGTCTCCCAGCAAGCATTCTGATAAATGTCGTTTTACCAGTACCTGCCGACACAATACATTAACAAAGGGACTTGAAAGATGCTTCACATTTATAGTAATTCACTATGTACACTCCTGGGTTTTAATAAGAAATTAGTTTTAAAGATATACACTGACACTAGTGAATTCTGAAGGTTATACAGAAAAATACTTAAAACTTTCATGATTCGGGGTGTCTGGCTGGCTCAGTCGTTAAACGTCTGCCTTCGGCTCGGGTCATGATCCGGGGTCCTGGGACAGAGCCCCGCACTGGGCTCCCTGCCCAGCAGGAAGCCTGCTTCTCCCTCTCCCACTCCCTCTGCTTGTATTCCCTCTCTCTGTCAAATAAATAAATAAAATCTTAAAAAAAAAAAAACCAAAAAGACTTTCATGATTCACCTCTAAAGTATTTGAAACTAAATTGGGAGGAATATAGACTAATAAATCTTATTAATAACCATCTTAATAAATGGTAGATCTGTAAAATACAAGTCTTGGGTTACTTTTTAGAAGACTTATTTAGCTCAAATACCAATACCATTTATTGTTAAGTGGTACAGTATTGTTAAGATTGATGCCATCCTTACAAGTCCATTTATATGAAATTTTAAGTCAAATGCAAGCCAGTTCAAAATTCCTCCATTAGCTAACGACTGATATATTGCAAAATCCTCCTAGGGAATTCCTACAGATTTATAAGCTGAATACAATTCAAATCTTTTTTCTTAAATCTTGAAAGCAATACCAGACATTTGGTACTCAAATTCAACTCACAGCTCTATTTATGACAGCAATGTAATATTGAAAATTCAGGTAATACAACTATTTACAAAGACAGACTAGCCTGAATTTAAAATGAGAGCTCAAATGGGAGAAATGCAAGAAAAAATTTTAAACTAGATTGTTTCTGAATTATCTGTTTTATCCTTTCTCATCTAAGATGAATAAATGTCCTACCAATTTATACACAGAAAAACTAGCTTGGAAAAAAAAAAAAAAATCTTTTTTTTTTTTTTTTTTAAATATTTTATTTATTTATTTGACAGAGAGAGAGAGCACAAGCAGGGTAAGTGGCAGGCAGAGGGAGAAGCAGGCTTCCCACTGAGCAGGGAGCCCAATGTGGGGCTCGATCCCAGGACCCTGGGATCATGACCTGAGCCGAAGGCAGCCGCTTAACTGACTGAGCCACCCAGGCGCCCCAAAAATCTTATTTTCACTACAGGTTATTAAACAAAATATATAAAATATAAACTTGACTGAATGACTATTAAATCCTACAACATCACAAAATGTGAACTACACTGAGAAATGTATGGATTCAGCCTAGCTCCAGACCTACAACCGAGTCAAAGTTTTTCATGGAGTAGTTAAAACTAAGTTACTGAATAAACAGATTTTCAAATAAAGGAAATAAGGAAAACTTACCATTTTCCCCCAACATCACCATGATTTCAGAATCTGTAAACTCTCCAGCTACAATTGCTAGCTCAAACTCTCCCATCTTTTTCTTCATTCCAGGATATTTATACATACACATCTTTTTAACTTCTTCTTCATTTGCTGTCTCAGCCACTTTAAAAACAAGTGATGCATCTCTGAATCTCAAGTTTTCTGTCGGAACGTAGCCATCCAAAAAAATGTTTATGCCTGTTGGAAAGTCATTGACAACAGATTAGTAAAGATTAACTAAAGACTAGTTTTTCTCCACAGCAAGAAATTATCATATAAAAGCAAATCCCTAGGCTCTCTTGGGAGCAATTTAAGCACAGATTTCAAATTTCTGTGGATTTGTGGTAACATGCAGTGATAACATGGTGTTTTATGTATCTAATGCAAGTTGAAATAACCTATGCATATATATGTGCCTATGTACGCAAAGCGTATCTTTTCATTATGATGTGATTTTTATAAGATTTTTTTCCATTAGGTTTTATGCAAAAGAATATGGTGCCATTTCTGCTGTATTTTTAAATCAAAACTTGCAATTTTTCTGAAAAAATGACAAGTAGTTAAAAATGGAATATTTTCACAGACTGACATAAAATGATATAGTCTGGGGAATAATTTTTTAAATAAGTTATTAGTATACATTTTCACATGAGATCTAGATACCACAAACTGAAGTTATAATATATACTGAATTTTTTCAGATTAATTCTGCAGGTTTGTAATATATTTACAGTAATGAACGGACTTCATTTAACCTTTTTTTGTCTTCACCGTACAAAAATAAACATTATCTAAACAGATTTTAATAACTGAAAGAAAATATATTGTACATGAGAATCCCTCCATACTAAAACTGTTAAGATCCACAATGGCAAACACAGAAAGGAAAAAGTGGGTTATTTGGAAAAAATGAAAAGATCTGTTTTCAGTGTTTCCTATACTTAAGATAATAAGAGAAAGATAGTAGCTCAAGCCTGGAAGGTCTTGAAAGAAAGCCTAGGGATGTTATTCATCTCCTCTGGAACTGAGAGGGGGTCTGTAGCCTCAGCCTAGAACACAGGTTTTCAGTATTTGCTGAAAGAACAAATCAATAGATTCTGCCAAAATCAGCATGGTTTTTTTGGTCTTAAAACTACTTAAAAATGATAAATGTGAGGATAAAAAAATTAAAACCAAAAATTAGATAGGAACATAATTTGAAGGAAACCTTAGTGGCCATTTAATCCAGATACCTAATTTATCAGGCAAGGGAATGAGGCTCAGAAAAGTGTGACTGTGCAAAAAACCATTAACCAGCCTTTCCATCTCTACTCTAATGTTTGTTTGTCTTGTCAATTTAAGACAGTTCAAGCTATAACTGCCTTTACAGTTATAGAGTCCAAAGAGAGCTTTTACATATATGTATGGCATTAATTTCAGTATATTCACGGAAAGCAGAAAATAAGTTTTAATTTACTTGAATTGTTTTAACAGATGGGGAACATCAAAAACTTCACCAGGAACCATTTCTTAAATGGTGTAGCTTTTAGACATGGCATTTATAACTAGAATTGTGAAGAGTGAATGCCAGCTGCCTACATCATTATCAACACAATTCGGGACCTACTACATGGTATAGAGTAGGTACTCAATAAGTACTTGCTAAATTGAGAATAAAAAATTGTTTTTTATATCCTCTCTTAAGACTACTGGAAAGAAAACTGGGCAATCTCACAACTTTTCCTTTAACATATGCATATATTTATATCAAATGTACAAACAGATAAGTGACAGCAATTCCTTCATCTTATCTCAACTGAAAAACTTTATGTACTTTTTATAAACTAAAAATTAGCTACAACTGCCTTTTTATGCAAAGTGTATGATGCAATATAAATTTCTTTTTCCAAAAGTTTCTTAGGTATCTCAAAAATTATCTCTTTGAAGAGATCACTTTCAAAAAAAAAGGGAGCCTGCTCAACCTAAAGACAACATGAATAATTATCCTTGTAAAATATGGTATTTTTTTCAAAGTATGAACTAGGTAGTCCTTTTGGGTGTTCCTAATTGTTCTAGGTTGTCAGCTGAAGGCACACCTAGAGAGATGAAATATAAAGTAAAAGAGGAGGAAGAAATCACTGGAAGGAAATGGCAAAGAAATTAAAAGGAAAAAGGCATACCAGACAGAGAATGCACTGACATTTGTTTCAGGAGCCACTTAGTGGTAGGTTAGTTTTTACTTTTGCCTAACTTGCTTAGGTAGAGAAGAGACATGGAAAAGAGAGGCCAGAGAGTCCCTCTTTCCTGAAAGTAGAAGGAGTAAATGAAAATATACTTACTATTTTATTAGACTTTGAGTTACTTATTAAACCATACTTAGTAAGCTATCTTATTTTAATATACTTATTAAACTATCTTATTAGGCTTTTAAGACAGTCTTAGTTCTATAAACTTAGGATACAGATTACGATAAATTTGAAACATGAAAGCAAGATGAGCACTAAATAAATTTTAAGAGTTTCACTACTGGTACTGGCCTTTCAAAGATAAAGATGACAAATACTACAATGATGCTGTAGAAGCCAAAATATAATAAAAACTTTTAAGATCACAAAGAGTGAAACTGAGAAAGCATTTCTACCCCCTCCAATAGAAAATTCTCCAAAATGAAATGTTCTGAATAAAAACTGATGGATACAACCTCATATATATATATATACACACACACACACATTCTGTTGAGTGATTAAATTCCATTAAAATTGGAGTTTTGAATAAATTATCAGAGCAACACATACTATTTAATATCAACAATAATACATTTTCTAAGCATTAGCGTGAAAGAATACAGCATTGTGGAAATAGTTTTTTAAGTTACCTTCTCTTACACTAAAAGGCATAGTGACAACACCATAAGCACTTGGTACGCCATATAAACAGCAGATGAAGTCAGAGAGATAGTCTAATACACTTAGATCATGCTCCACCACAATGATATATCTGCAAATCAATATAGATTTTTATTTTTAAATGTAACATAACATATAATGAAATTAAAATTATATCTAATTACAATTTAAACTCTTAGAACAGTGTAAATGTCAGAAAAACAGATACGTTAAAAAAAATTAAATGTAGAGACAATACTAAACAAAAGCCTTAAAACATTTTCTTTAAAATAAGACTCATTATCTTCCATTTCAAATTGTTTTCCTAAACTAAAAGGAAGGGGGAAAAAATTAGCAGGAAACAATTTATGGATACATGAAATAAATGTGTTTTGCCAATAAAGAACACATTTTTAAATAAACTTTACCAAGCAGAAACAGTTACAATAGATTTAAATCTGATGTAGCCTAAACTATTACGCTATTCATCTTACAGATTAAGCCCTTCTAGTTGTCCTGTCCCATATGCTAGCTGTAGAAGGGGATGCAGAGAATAGTATGACAGGAAGCTTAACTGGAGAATTTTCAATTTAGCTGGGGAAAACAAGGGATAGACACAAAACATTACCAAAAAACCTACACAGCCAAGTATGTTCTCTAGATATAAAATCCAGTGAAGGTCAGAAAGGAAAAAGGTGTGTACTGGAGTACTATATAAGTGGGATGGGACAGGACATGACTTTTGAAGTGGTAGGTAACAGTACTGCTAGTGTACAAACTACCAGGCGAAAAACAGTCATGAAACTTTTATGCAGCACTTTATTCCTATTCAAGTTAGTTCAAAATGTTAAAAAAGCAATGTCCTACAGACACCTCAAATTCCAACTTAATTTGTTTCCTGTACAAATATTCTCCATATTTGTATTAATGGAATCGTTACTCCTGTAAAAAAAAAAACAACTAATTTTATTCCCAATGACATACTGTTTAAATTGTCAAGTCTGTCAACTCTTTCTCAACAATGTCTTGTGTGTTCATTTCATCCCTTTCTTTTTCTGCCTAAACTCTAGTTCAGGGTCTCAGATTTCTTTCAATATTGCTATAGACTTTTAACAAACGTCATTTTTTCCAGGTTCCCAGATATGGCTCTCAGTTGCAAATAAACAAATTAACATCCTGAGACTTGCTTTCAAGACTTTCCAAAACTTCAAGTACTATTTCTCTTCATGTATGTATAAGGCACACTGAAAAATGGATCTTTCATTGTTTCCTAATCAATCCATTTTTCCATTTCTATGTGTCTAAGAGACTGTTTCTTCGCCTAAATGGTCTCTTGTCTAAATCCTTACCTGTTGAAATCTTACTCAACCCTGTAAGGTCCATCACAAATTCTACCTACTGTAGGAAACACCTCTCCTAATATGCAAATGAGCTTTCCCCAACTCTTGACCCTTTCTAATTCTGAATTGATACTTGGATTTTATTATTTTTGAGTATTTCTACAACTTGTCCCTAAATTTTATCAAGTGAGACTATATAGTACATTTTAGCACCTCTATGATTTTTAGTCTTGTGATATGTACCAAAGAGATGTTTAGTAAGTTTGCTGAATGACAAAATGAAGAATTTGGACTTATGCTAGTTGGCAATGGGGGAAAATGGTAGGTTCTTAAATAGCATTGTCCAGTAGAACTTTCTATGGTTATGAAAATGTTCTAGTGTCCATATATGGTAGCAAGTAGCTACTTGGAATGTGGAGCACATGGAATGTGTGAGTAGTCTGACTGAAGGAATGAATTTTTAATTTCAATTAAAATTAAAATAGCAACATATGGCTAGAGGATACGAATAAAAGAATAAGAAAAAAACATTTTAGATTAATCTGGCAAGAAGAACCAGACTTTTTAAAGGAGGCTATTAAGCAATCTAGGTATCAGGTGATAAATGAAAAAAAAAAAAAAAATAGGGACAATTTTAATTATGAAAAGAAAATATTAAAAAGAAAAGTTTTCGGGGTGTCTGGGTGGCTCAGTTGGTTAAACGTCTGCCTTCAGCTCATGTCATGATCCCAGGGTCCTGGGATCAAACCCTGCATCTGACTCCCTGCTCAGGAGGGAGTCTGCTTCTCCCTTTCCCACTCCCCCTGCTTGTGCTCTATCAAATAAATAAAAATCTTAAAAAAAAATTCTTTTTTCCTACCACATTGGTAGTAAGAAGCATCAATAAAAATGGCAAATCACGTAAGTGAGCCAATACTCATCCTGCCTTGGTATCTTTGTTGGCAATGTTCCATTATCTGGAATAACTGTCTACTTTTTACCATTAAAATTTTCATGACTCAGTGTAAGGCAGCATAGTATCATCTAGGGGCTTTTAATTTGCTTTGAAAAGAAGAAAAAAACCAGGTCACACCTTCTGATATCGCTACCTTTAGGTGGAGCTTACACAGAGGTCCAAAATGTAAAAAAGATTCAGGTGAGCCACTCTATTTTCTGAGGGTTTGGAAAGCAACAAATCTGCAACATAATGAGAAATCTATGCTGTGAAATTCCTACAATTTTGGGTTACCTGCTGGTTTTTAATCTTACCAAAGATGTTCTTGGAGGCCAAATGCTAAAAAATCTTGCGTATTAGTGTCCTTTCTCCAATCCATGCTCTATTTCTTGTTTTAAGGACATGATCTCTGAAATCTTTTTACAGCATTAAGACTGAACATTGCCTTGACATGTCACAGAATTTCAGGATGCACAGACTTCTTGTCACTTTTTTTCAGTCTATCACTTACAAAGATATTATTTTAATCCTTTATCTATAAATAACACCCAAGACAGTTGTGAAAATGTCTAATTCAATCATTTTCTTCACTTTGTCAATCTAATTTGTTTTGACATGTTATCACTATTACAATTATGGTTACTGCCCTCTCAAAATACAGGATTATAGTGATTTGCCTGAACATTTACATATTTTTTAAAATTTTATTTGAGAGAGAGAGAGAGAATACCAGTAAGCAGGAGTAGGGGCAGAGGGAGAAGAAGAGAATCCCAAGCAGACTCTGCTGGGTGTGGAGCCTGATGCAGCGCCCGGTCCCATGACCCTGAGATCATGACCTGAGCTGAAACCAAGAGTCGGCCACTTAACCGACTGAGCCACCCAGACGCCCCCAGAACATTTACATATTAAGATACATGTCACCTGGTTGCAAATTATTTTCCTTTTAGTTCTTTTTATTATGGTTAGGATGTTATGTGATATTTAAAAAAAAATTATGTGTGAAAATAGATATCTATGATTTTCATAATAAGGGTATATAAAAATATTTTATAAAAAGTGGCTAGGGTTGCAAACCACTGGCTTGACTGCTTGTATATTCTTTTCTTTACCAGACTGTGAAGTCTTTGAATACTGGGACTACACGTTATATTCTTATATTCCTTAAAGAGTCTATCATAATGTCCAGGCCTACATATGAAGTGAAAATTATAGCTACTCTTTGGCTCAACTAACAACGTCTCTTTATCACTGATATTTTAAGTTTTATTTCAAAGTATATATGTGGATCATTTGTACCTTTAGCCATGACCTTGCCATGGCTTTATTTCTCAGACTCCTATTAAAATATATGTAAATAGTCTTCTCATTCCATTCTCTAAACCTCCCTCTGAACTCAATCTGAGTTCAACCTCATTCTCACTCTGCTGCATTCTGGTAACTTGCACAGATCAACTTTTCAGGTTTCTAATGCTCTTTTCTGCTGTCCCTAACCTGTCTGAGCTGTCCACTGAGCTTTTAATGTCACAGGTGCACTTTCAATATCTAAATCTGTTTGTGTTTTTTGAATATTTACCTGTTGCCTTTTCATGGTACCATATTTCTACGATTTTGTATCCTTTTATGTTTTTTATTTTAGATACTATTATTTTATAGTTTCTTTGAGAATGTCACCTGAGACATTCTTAAAGGTCTAGTCCTGTTGTCTGTTGTGCCTACTGATTAATTTGCAGATGGTTTCCTAGTATTATTTGGATCATGAGTCTTTTCTTGTAGGAATCCTGTATGACTAACTAGGGTTGAGGGCATATCCCTGCAAAGTGGTTTTGTATTTGCTTCTGCTAGGTACCATAGGACTAAATTCTAGGACCCTCTTTTTATGTTACTTTCTTACTGTGATGAGTTTAGACTCCCTGATTATATAAATTTTAATTCCATATCCATGTGAGCTGCTGGTCAATGAATATATTTGAAGGGGAGCCATCCCTCTACTCTCAATGAGCTCAGTGAATGAGATATATGCTTCCTTGACATCTTCACATGCTTGTGTTTTGCTGACAAAGCAGTTCTTTGAGAGTCCTGGCATTTTATGTGATACTCCAATACACAAGGCTTTGTTTCCTGCTCACGAGTGGTTGTTAAAGCCCAAGACCTATTACAGATGAGCAACATCCCTCAGGAAACCCGTATCTTGGTCTCTTCTCTTTATGGTTCTCTCTTTGGTTTTTACCCTAGGGATTTCTCCTGCATTCTTATATTGGCTGTGTATTTAATCAGTCACTGATAGAAAGAGGCATAGAAAATGCTACACAGGAAAAGATCCCTGGGTTTTGGCCACAGCTTTGCCATGTAGTAAATTTGTAACCTAGAACAAATAACCACCATTTCTGACCTTAAACTTCTTCATCTACAAAATGGGAACACCACCTAAGGAGTCTAACAACAAGATTACTATGAGGCTCAAAGGAGAGAATGGATTTAAAATTTCTGCAAATTACAAAAGTACCCCATAAACACAGGGTGTTGTGATTACTTAACGGGTTAAGAACTCTCTGGAGTTCAGTAAGATCCTAAACAACCAGAACTGGTGATCCTTATAATGTTCTAAATTTTGTGTGTCTGAGTGACTTCTCCATTTGAGGCTCTGGTAAAAGCTAATGACCTGCCTCCCAGAAATCCATACAGAGATGCCAGAACTTTCGTATCATTTCAGAGTATCTCTAGGCTACCTGGAGACAGGCATGGTAGTAAATAAATCTTGCATTAAGACCCTCTGTTCTAGATAGAGGAAGGTAATTTCAAGTGGTAGCTCTAAATAACTGAAACAGAAAACATACACATGTATATGACATTGCTGATCCCAGTGTTTAATCTTTAGAAATTTGTATAACTCCCCAATTAAAATAAGAGAGACATATACCAAATCTGTACTTACCTATCTGGATTTATTAGAGATCGTATAGTGATAGCAGCCTTTAAACGCTGCTTGACATCTAGGTAACTAGAAGGTTCATCAAACATGAAACTATGAAAAAGAAAAGCAAATATAATAATTTGCAAGACATATAATTCTCTTACATGATATTTTAAATCCCTGTAATATAGTTTCTGATTTAACAACAATCCCCTCTTACACTAAAGAGGAGTCCACTGCAGGAGGGTAAGAACTTCTGTACTCTGTTCAAAAGTAAAAAGATGAAAAAAAATTATGAAAGCAGGGCTGCATGTCAAGCCTGGGGAGAGACTCTCAGCTTAGGCTAACTTACACATTATTATCTCCTCATGAAAGATATTCTGATATAGTCTGAAGTAATTCAGAGAGGTTTCTCTTGATTAGCTAAAATCAGATGCATTAAAACAAGTAAGTTTTTGAAAAGGAGGGCACCGCAGAGAATTATAGAATACTTTGTGCAAAAGACCTAGCCTGCATTGGATGCCAGAGTAGAAATGTGGAAAAAGATGGGAGCAAAAAGTATCTGGGAGAGGCACCAGAAAGTAGGAAGCAAACTCCTTCTTCCTTTCTCTCTGTCTCACATGGCATGCCACCCTTTTTAGGGTAACCTAAAAGACCTCATATTCTACTTGAGGTATTTAAAAAAACTTGTTGGCCTGGTTGTTTAAAAAAAAAATCTTTTTATGTGTAAATATAGTGTAAATAATAAGCAACTGATTGTATTAAAAAGTGCTGCAACCTGTAAGTTGTAAAGTACTTATCTAAATAAATGAGTTAGTCTCCCCTTGCGGGAATAACAGGGAATGGGCAATGGGTGCACAACTGCTTCCATATCTTACCTCAAAAGTAGAACCTTAGATATTATTTCTGTTAATTTCTCTCAAAAGCACGGCTTTATTAGCAGTATTATAAATAAAAACTCTAAAAGAATGATTAAGATATACAAAAGGTGTAAAGCAACCTACATATCAGCTTTCTGTATGCAAACGACAGCACAAGCAAATCTCTGCAACTCTCCTCCTGAAAGATCTTCAACATTTCGTTCTTTTAGATGGGTTAAATCTACAAAGAACATAGAGGCACTGTGTTCAATGTTCTAAGTTTTATTTTACCTTTCTAGGCAAAATGTATATTGTACATCATTCTGAGTGTGAATGATATCTCAGTTGAAAATTGTGTTAACAAAGAATGTAAATACAACAATTACTAGAAATTTTCCCATTTATTTCAGCAATCTATATAAAAGGTATCTGTCTTTATGAGTTAAGTTCAGGGCCTATTAAAACATATACACAAAATAAACACTTACCAAGCTGTTGACATACAATTGCTTGTGTCTTTGTTTCATCCTTTCGGTCCAAAATAGACCCCACTGTCCCCTGTCGTAATATACCAGAAATAGTTAACTACTATTTTTCTTCAATATTACAATGAGTTACAAAGTAAACCACGTTTAGTTTGATACATCTCTGGTACCTCCACAAATATGTATAACACATAAATTCCTCCTAAAGAGTAACTGACCTTTGCAGCCTTGGGAATCTGGTCTACATACTGAGGTTTGATAATGGCTTTTAAGTCATCTTCTAGAATCTTGGTAAAGTAATTTTGCAATTCAGATCCACGGAAGTAAGTCAAAATTTCTTGCCAATCAGGTGGATCCTAGAAATATAATTATCTGAATTTAATAATACACAATAATGCAAAAAGGATGACTTATACAGTTGACTCCTGAACAATATGGGTGAATTTTTTTTGATAATTACAGTAAAGTACCGTAAATATATTTTCTCTTCCTTATGATTTACTCAATAACATCTTTTCTCTAGCTGACTTTACCATAAGAATACAGTATATAATACATATATGAAATGTGTAATTGACGGTTCTTGCTAAGGCTTCTAATCAACAGTAGGCTATTAATAGTTAAGTTTTTGGGAAGTCAAAAGTTATATACAGACTTTCAAACGTATGTGTGGGGGTCAGCACAAATAACACCCGCACTTTGGTTCAAGGGTCAACTTTATATCCAAATAGAATCCTCTGGCATCTAAAGTTTAGATGGCTAACAGTTTAAGGAAACTCAGATTTGTCAGTTAAGAGCATTAACAGATCTTAATTAAAAAGGAGTTTCATCTATATATAGTTTCTCAGCATTAATGAATGAATAATGTTGAAAATAAGGATATTAAAAAAAATTATATCCTCTCCTTCAAAGTCGCATAAAACTGACCTAAAGTATTCATATTCATAAGGTGGTATACATACGTCATACTTTCCAAGATTTGGCTTTTGCTTTCCTGCTAAAATTTTTAAAGCAGTTGACTTTCCAATTCCATTAGTTCCAACTAATCCCAAAACTTCACCTGGACGAGGAATAGGCAACCTGTCATAAGTATACAAAAAAAAAATAAAACAGGACTTAGGTAGAAAAAGCTACATAATATTAGGATCATGTATTTTAATGCACGTGCACTCCACACACATCCATTAATAAGCTAAGAGATATATGCCAGATATTATTGGCTATTAGAAAAAAAAACAGCCAAGATTAACTAAACCGTTAATTGTTAGAAATGCATCCATGACCAATATTACTCCAAATTTTATTTTTCAATTTTCATTCAAGTCCATTCTAAAGTAATTCTCCTTTACATATAAGGCTAAGTTTTAATGTATGACCAAATGCTTTGGTACGAAATTGCATAGCAAGTGCAACCTCACACTGTTTTTTTTTTTTTTTTTTGGCCTGCCATTTACTTACAAGGAGAAAAGTGCCACATGAACCAGAAATATTCCACTTCATTCTCCCTGTTGCAGTAGGCTCTTTAAAGCTGGCAGGTTGAGAAACACCTTTTTATTAGTAAATCTAGACTCCCAGATTCAAAATATCAGTGTTCAGCGTAATATTCTCTGTAGATGAGATTAATGGATAGAGAATAAGTTCCCTTAAAAGTTATTTTGGGGATAAGGGTATTATTAACAATAGTGATTCTCAACCTCACTTGTATATTTGAATCACCTGGGAGCTTTTACAACTTACTGAGGTCTAGATTCTGTATCTGGGGATATGATGTAATTCAACGGGGCTGAAACCGAGGTATTAGTTTAAAAAAAAAAAAAATCCCAGGTAATTCTGTTAGCCAGAATGAACCACTGACATATACAGTTTGATTCTGTATGATGTTATAGTTTTGCATTTCTCTTTAGTGGATGGTTAATATCTTTTCCCATTTTTATATTTCTCTGAAAATTCCAAATGTATTTTACTTTTGACCGAAGGAAAGAGGAATGTTGACTTGAAAATATACCTGTGAAGTTTGAAGGCATTGGCACAATATCGATGTGTTGTTTCTTTTTCCAAGTTGCTTGGTAAATTGACAATTGATAAGGCGCCAAAGGGGCATTTCTGTTATTTAAAGTAAAGAATTTTGTGTTAATTTCTAGAAATACACATATGACTGGGGCGCCTGGGTGGCTCAGTCGGTTAAGCATCCGACTCTTGATTTCGGCTCAGGTCATGATCTCAGGATCGTGGGATAGAGCCCCATTGAGGTTCCACATTAAATGGGGAGTCTGCTTGAGATTTTCTTCCTCTGCCCTCCCCCCACTCACGTGCGCTCTCTCTAAAATAAATGAATACATCTTTTTAAAAAAAACATATCTATATGACTAAAATGGATACATTAAGAATTTTTTATAAGCAATCTTCCAAATGTAGGAATTATGGGTCGCCTGGCTGGCTCAGCTGGGAAAGCATGCGACTCTTGATCTTGGGGTCATGAGTTCAAGCCCAACACTGGCTGTAGATATTAAAAAAAAACTTAAAAAAAAAAACAAAACCCACCCAAATGTGGGAATTTCACAAAGATATAAAATATTGCTTCACTTTCTTATTTACTTAAAAAATAAAAGTTGGGGTGCCTGGGTGGCTCAGTCGTTAAGCGTCTGCCTTCGGCTCAGGTCATGATCCCAGGGTCCTGGGATCGAGTCCCACATCGGGCTCCCTGCTCAGCGGGAAGCCTGCTTCTCCCTCTCCCACTCCCCCTGCTTGTGTCCCCTCTCTCGCTGTGTCTCTGTCAAATAAATAAAATCTTTTTAAAATAAATAAATAAATAAAAGTTAAGTTCTTTGAAGGCAAGAAACATATTAGCTAATTTTCTCCCTTAGTGACTGGCATATTTTTAGACTTCTAATATGTTTTTAATACTTACTGAAAAACCTTACAAAAATTGAGGGTTTTTTTTCCCCTCTCTGTGTTTTTTAACATTATTAGATGAAGCTAAGAGGCAAGATAAAACACGGTTACTGAGTATACCATTCCATATTCAGTTGATGACAGATGCCCTCTCACTACTTCCTTCTTCCTGTCTTTGTGTGCTTTCTTTTCTACTTTGTAGAGTCCTTTAAGGTCTTTATGGTTAAGGTTTAGTCCTTTATGGATTGTACCTTTTTTGGGTCTATTTATGTCCCATCATCAGCTAGCATAATATTTGCACAGAGCAAGGATTAATGTCTTTCCATTGTGGTTTTTAACCATCTCATATGAAAAAGATGCTTTATATTCCAATTGAGTAAATTCACATTAAAAAAATTAATTCATTAATTAATTCAAATAACAGTTTATTATCAATCAGATAAATGTCCAAGAAACAAGAATGGCAAGAACTGGAAGGTTATTTAAGAGCATCAATGTGACTAGAAAAATTTCTCAGAGAAACTTATAAAGGTACATCCAAAGAATAAAACCCCAGATTAGAGATCTGTTTAGCAGAACGGTTCAAAGATCTGAGGGGATCAATTCAAAAGTCTCTGTAGATAAAGATTTCAGTGAATTCCCATTTTATAAGTTATAAGAACACAGAGAATTAAAAAAAAAACAACTCTTGTATTCTAACAATGTAATACCACCCTCTAACCAAAACTATTAATTCTTCTTCACACAAGATAGTTTTCTGCCAATGGAGTTACCTCCATTTACAGAAATTTTCTATTATTGTATCAATGTACATAAAATGTTTATAGGCTGCAAAGTAATCTAAGCTTCTTTAAATCTACAAGAAAAAAAATCCATACTGTTTCATCTATGAGGTACATTTTGTAAGTATCTTAGGGCTCAAGGGGTATATACTACCCCCACCCCCAAACAGATTCATCACTGATGTCTTTTATCTTTTCAGCCACTGAAGTATACCCCAAAATTTGGGATCTCATTTTTCTATAGCAATAAAGAAGAAAACAGAGTAGAAGATAATATATTGTTCAAAATCAGATCTCCAGCACCCGCAACACTGACAGGCATGTAACAAGAGATTAGTAAATGTTTGCTGGCAGGAGTGTTTCCTGATTATATTTTTAAAACAAGAGAAAACACTTTTAGATACCAACGAAATCTTTCTGGATACTTAACTAAGGATTCAGAAACAAATGTAAAATACACATAAGCCTTATTAGAATCAGTTAACAGGGTGGTATCCATACTCTGGTAAAGTTCCTTTCTAAAAATATTATCTACAAATAAAAATACCTAAATTAAGAATTTAACGTACTGGTTCTTAAATATTGTTTATTAACTAAATTTGGAAATCTTTCATTTTAAAGTTAAAAGCCCTAACCAAACTATTCAATGAAATAAAAACTAACTGAGGTATTTTGAAAAATTACACTACTGTGATAACTGCAACAGAAGAAATGTATAATATAGCAAAAGCATTTAAGGATTAGGTTAAATTCAAACAATTTTGGCTGTATGCATTTAGGTATGATTTAAAGTTAAATACAGACTTGAAGGAACTGCATGTAATATGACTCACACTTTTTGTATTTACATTTCCAAGTACTTGTAAAGACATGGGAAAGAATGTCCTCATAAAAGGGTGAGGAAAAAAAAGGGTGAAAAAAGAGAAATTAATTTTGGTTGGAAATGGCTTTCCAAAGTTGAGTACGGCAAGGATAACTTTTACATAGGGTGGTTTAGTTACTTCAAAAAGCAACAATATTAAATATTAGATTATTGACAGAACACCATTTTCCTAAATTTACATTTTTAATTCACTGCTTTACATTTTGCTTCTTTAAAAATAGTTATAATGTACTCAGAATTTTCTGACTACTTCAGGTTCCAAATTTGATCCCATAAATAAAATATCACTTACCTTAATACAAATACCACAACCAATACAAAGGGTTTCAGAAATCCATGCTATTTTGCTCTGGGGTGTAACCTCTATGCATAATTTTCCTGGCAAAGAAAAAGAGAGTTACGTTATTTTCCTTGGCATTCTAATTTTCTGAACATTGTTATTTAGTTAATTCTGGTTCCAAATCTCCATACAGAAGCAGATTTTCAAAAACAAAGGCCACACAAAGAAATACAATTGAGACAACATCCTAAAAAAAAATCAGTGTTTTGTGGGGATTAATTATAATTAGTATACATTAATTTACTACTGGGGAAGAAAATATGCTCATAAAACTATGGCAGATCCTGAAAGCTTTATTTTTTAATTTTTTTAAAAGTTTATTTAAGTAATCTTTACCCCCACTGTGGGGCTCAAACTCATGACCCCGGGATCAAGAGTTGCATGCTCTTCTAAGCCAGACCGGTGCTCCCATAACAGTTTTATTTTTAAGCTGTCTGACCTGAATATTTAATTCACAATATATGCCTTGGAAATGGTAATGTAGAGAAAGGAATATAATACATTAGCTACATCAGTGATACTCCGAAAAGGTATGTAGTCATCCAATATACACACGAAATTAAACTTGACATTAGGGATATTAATAATGGAATTTCTAAATAGCATGGTAGAATATAATA
This sequence comes from Phoca vitulina, assembly GCF_004348235.1. NCBI lineage: Eukaryota > Metazoa > Chordata > Mammalia > Carnivora > Phocidae > Phoca > Phoca vitulina. The sequence continues at coordinate 21,551,421 of NW_022589717.1, read as the reverse complement.
CATGACATCTAAAGTTTCTTTTAAGATACAAAAAGCTTGGGCGCCTGGGTGGCTCAGTTGGTTAAGCGACTGCCTTCGACTCAGGTCATGATCCTGGAGTCCCAGGATCGAGTCCCACATCGGGCTCCCTGCTCAGCAGGGAGTCTGTTTCTCCCTCTGACCCTCCCCCCTCTCATGTGCTCTCTCTCTCTCTCTCATTCTCTCTCTCAAATAAATAAATAAAATCTTTAAAAAAAAAAAGATTCAAAAAGCTTACACCTCACTAATACAGTAAAAGTAACAATTATCTTAACGTAACCCTTAAAGACTACCAATAATTCCGGATTGTTTTAAATTTATTTAATCTTGAAAATATAGCAAAAGCTCAAGAATCAGCCATTCTTAGTAAGTTTTCATTCTTGCTTTTAAAAATGAGAATACTATCAAAAACAAATATATTAGGGGCGCCTGGGTGGCTCAGTCGTTAAGCGTCTGCCTTCGGCTCAGGTCGTGCTCCCAGGGTCCTGGGATCGAGCCCCGCATCTGGCTCCCTGCTCCGCAGGAAGCCTGCTTCTCCCTCTCCCCCTCCCCCTGCTTGTGTTCCCTCTCTTGCTGTGTCTCTCTCTGTCAAATAAATGGGTAAAATCTTTAAAAAACAAAACAAAACAAAACAAATATATTAGTCCTTTCTCCATGACTTAAATTATAGAACTTTTCTAGAACAGTAAGAATCTCGGTAACAAACTGATTTTATAGTCAAAACGAACTTTAAAAAATACTGATAAAAATACGTTATTCTACCATTAACAAAAAAAGATCATTTGGTCACAAAGCAGTAAAAGAAATTTAGAACAAAATCTGGTCTTATCCCTATATTTTAAAGAAACTAATAGGAAAAAAGTATATGCCTAGAGAACTATGAAGCCAATTTATTTCTTTTAACCTTCTCTTATCTTTAAATGATCCACAGAACAGCTTACCCATTCGAACCACAGGGCAACTCTTTTTGCACTCCTGCCGACATTTCTTAGGTTTACATTTGTCATGGTTGACGATAGCAATTCTTGTTAATTTATCCGCCATAATTCTAAGAAAGTAAGAATATCCAGCTCTTCTATTAAGGAAAAATTAACAAAATTATGGCACAGTCATGCAATTAGTTAAGAGAAATGAGTCACAGGCATTAAATTATCACTATATTCAGATATGATTATCTGGAACTACTAAAAAAAAACTAGTAAAAGTAATTAAATAATTTAGTAAGGATGAAAAAACAAAATTTTACATATATACTACTAATCAGAAGATTCACATAAAAAAGAAAAAACATCATTTTCAGTGGTCACAATAAAGAAAAGATCTAGGAATCAAGTTAACAAAAGTATATACATGTGAGGAAACTTTCAAACCATAACTGAGAAACATAAAAGACCTGAACAAACAGAATGACATACTGTCTCAATTTTTATAATATAGAATAGTCAATAGAATAGTCAATACCAGAGATTTCAGCCTTCCTCAAATTTACACATTTAATCCAATTTCAAAGAAAAAAAAAACCAGACAAACCAAAATGAAAGCTCTTATGCAAAAAGAATGGCTAGGAAAAGGAAAAAGAATAAAGGGGATGGGGAAACTATACTTGATGGACAAAAATGATATAATGTCTCCTAACTAATACTGATACCAGTGTGAGACAGTCCAATAAAACAGAATAGGAGCTGATGTGAAAAAGTAATACATAATAAAGATGTCTATTCCCTTCCTCAAATTAAGTATTACTTCATGTCTTATTGGACTATTAATGATGCTACTAATGTAAGTTATTATTAAGGTTGTGACCATGATGTTGATTAAGGGGAAAAAATTAAAACTGCATTTCTCTGGGAATTTGTAATATGGCCAAGATGAATTTTATGCTAATAGCATTAATATGAAAAGAAAACTAAGGAACCGTAAGTATAGACTGTGCTCACTTTTAAAGCTTTTATAAGTCTTAATAATTAACAGTGCCATCAATTATGCAACTAAGGTCAAAGTGAACTTAAAAATCTTCTATAATATTGGACTTAGTGACAGACATCAATTTTCTCAGAATAGTAATTAAAGTAAATAATTCCAAAAACTATCTTAAAATTCCAGGTTATTCCAGTATATAATGGCAGAACCTGAAGCCAAAAGACTACCCACTGACAAAGACAATCTGTTGGCCTTTTCTATCAAGGACTGTGATAATCAATTCTTTTTTTTTTTTGACTGACTGCTTCCCTTTGTAGACCTCTGTCTTTCTCACACGCTGCAATACCATTAGGCTTGGAGAGGGATAAGAGAGCATGTTCCTCAGTGTTGCTCCCAGACTATCTTATCTCTCCCTCCTCACTAAAAAGTCAGCTTTTGCCTCTAGATCATCCAACTGCTTTAGTCATTCACTGACCATCAGATCACTCCCTTCCATTGGAGGACTTCTGCCCTTGGCTAATTTTCACTCTCTCTTTTACAGCTCCTGTCATAATTCTTGATTTCAGTATGTTCATAGATGATCTTTCTATTAATAGCCTGTCTTCTTAGTTCAGTAACCTCTCTCCTCCAGTGATCTTTCTTTCACCCTCCCTCAACCCCTCATTCCTTTGGTGAAATCCCTGACCTTCTTATTACCAATAACTGCAATCCTTTTATAACCTCCATTTCAAATACCCCATTCTCCAACCACCACTCCTATCTTTTCAGTTTACCCCTGTTGTACCCAACAATCCAACAACCCTTTGAACTCCCCCATTCCCTAGACCTATTGTCATTATCTCTTGATTCTACCACATTTCCACTGTCCCTCAGCTCTTGTATCTTCATGTCCCTCTGTACTAGCTAAAATTTTCTTGTCAATCATTTATACCCTTAACTACAATCCTGGTTACATACAACTCTTCACCTGCACACATAAAGCTGAAAATGGGTAGACAAAAAAGCAAAGCCATGCTGACTAGTGTCATCTCATGTGAACCCTTATGCCAACCAGCAATCACATTATATATATTTCCACAGTGAAGTCTACTTGCACACTAAAAGACATCTGCTAAGGGGAATATTCTAACAATTCTCTCTCCTGTCTTTCATATCATCAGTTATTCTTTCCATTGGCTCGTTCCTATCAGCATTCAAACATTCTATTATCTGACCCTAACTTTTCCCATTGCTTTCTTTCTCCTTCCTTTTATAGCAAGACTACTTGAAAGAGTTGCCTACGGTCAGTGTTCCAAATTTCTATGTATTTTTTCTGGACTCCATTTCAGACTTTAGTGCCCATCATCCCATCAAAACAATTTATCAGGTCATTGCTACTCTATACATGGGTAAAACAATTAGTTAATTAACAGTTCTTAATTTACCTGAACACTTACTGCATCTGACACAAATTATGACTTTTTCCTAAAGATAGAAACCCTTTCTTAACTTGGTTCTGGGACACAGCACTAATCTAGTTTCCCTCCTATTTTCTTGGTCACTTCTCATCATCTTCTAGGCTACTGAAAGTTGAGAAGTGCTCTAATACTTGGTCACATTTTTTATTTATATTCATTCTCTAAGGTATTCTATTCTGATCTCATGGCTTTACATCCTATTTATATGCTGCTAACTCCCAAATTTCTCTCTCTAGCCAGGATACCTCTCCTAACCTTAAACTTGTATATCTATCTACCGACTACCCAACATCTCTTCCTGAAGGTCTAACATACATCTCCCAAATTGAATTCCTGATGTCCCCACCAAAATTTGCTTCTCTAGCAGTCTTGCCCATTCTGTTAAATGACAACTCCAATCTTCCATTTACTCAAGCCAAAATCCTTGAAGTTATCTTTTACATGCCACAACAGCAAATTCTGTCCAATCTACCTTCATAAATCTGACCATTTCTCATCACTCTGGTCTAAGCCACCATTATTTCTTATCGGCCTTACTCTAATAGCTCCCTATCAGGTCTCTCTGCTTTACTCTTACCTCCTTCTACTCTGACTCTTGACAGTTCCTTCTCACTGCAGAAGTCAGGATGATCCTTTTTAAGTGTAAGCCAGGATCATGTCACTCCTCTACTTAAAGTCCTGCAATGGCTTCCCTACTCATTCTGAGTAAAAGCCAAAGTCCTTAAAATAATGAATGAGGTACTGATCAGCCTCTATTACTTTCTGATGTCATCTCCAACTACTCTAGCTCTTGTTCATTTTGCTCCAGCCATACTGGCTCCTTGCTATTCTTAGCACACGTCAAACATGTTCTTGCTTTAGGGCCCTGACATTTTCTATTCCCTCTGCCTGTAATGCTATTCCCCCTAGTGAGTTACAAGGCTCACTACTTCAAGTCTTTAATATTTATTTCTTAGCCTTTTCTAACTATACTACCAAAAAATACACCCAACTGCTTTTCTGTTTTCTTCTTTCCTGATTTGCTTATTCTCTTTAGCTCTTTCTACTATACTGCACAGCATATATTTCATATGTGTGTGTACATATGGTTTATGTACATATTTATCTTGTGTATATACATGTATTTATATACTCTTTCTCTCTACACACAGTATTTTTCCCACCCCAAGTAAAAGATACTCCATCATGAGGGCAGGGATTTTTTGTCTGTTCAGCCCAGTGGCTAAACTAGTGCCTAGCACATCATAAAAGGTCAGATATTTCTGCTGAATAAATGAGAAAATGAATTTAGATATAGTAAATAATTTCTTATAGGTTATAGTGACTTCAGAAATACTGTCAATACTTCATAGTAACAGCTATCCACTAAAGTATATACTGGAAAAAAAAAAAATCACCCAAGAGGACACTAAGTATTTATGTAATAAACGGAATTATGGAAACTAAGAGATCCACTCTACCCCCTTAAAACTTTTAAAAACTGATCCAGTTTTCATAAAGACTAGAAGAGAAAGAAATTAAATGACTTCTGAATTGCTACAAAAAAGCTTTCACTCTAAGTGACAATTCCCTGAAAAGTGAAGTCTTTAGTTATTAAAATACAGCTGGACACCATACAAATTACCTGGTGAATGAATGTCATGAAGTCCCTTCTAGAGAATAAATCTTTTATCACAAACTTGCTGATGCTAAACTTTATTTCTGCCAAACTACTAAAGTGTTTCATCTGATATTTCAAACCATTTTAAAAACCAAGTGACTGAAAGAGATGACTTATAGAAAAATAAAAACATACCAGAGATATTAAGCTGATTTGTATAAGAAACAGTGATAAATTATAATGCATTTAAGAATAAGGAATATAAATTCTTTGTAGAACTGTTCCTTGTGTGAACAATGATGACTAAATTTGCATATTATTTTCAAGAATTGGGGAGGAGGGATCCTTATTTCTTTTTCAATGAGATACAGCACAGTGAAGCCGCGGGAGGGAGGTAGGGGGTAGTAACAGACTCCTGGAGACAAAGAGGAATTTGAAGATATTTCAGATCTGAAGACAAACTGTTCAAAATAGGTACTCAAACAATGACCCTCACGGTCATTCTTCCAGCTGGGAGTAAAAAAGGAAGTGAGAAGCATTATGGAAAGCATTTTCAGTCTAAGACCAAAATTATTATAACATCATGTGAAAGCATTTAAAAGATTGCTGTGAACAAATAACACCTGATATCACATAAAATATTCTAACCTATGGTTACGGTAAGTTATTAGTCTTATAAAACATGTAAGTTGGGAGTGGTGCACAACTCTTCGCAGAGTCTTAAACTGAAGACATTTAGAAGGGACACCCAATTAATACTTTTTTTCCCTCTCAGAAATTGTATTAAATGTTCTTCCTAAGAAAATGTTTTTAATGGGCATAACAAGATTTTTAACACAAAAAAATACCCTTTTGGGACAAATACAGATTAAGAGCCCTTGGTTAACACTGACAAAGCATTATTGTCAGGTAGCTGATAGAGTACGATTATTTTCAGTATATGAGGCAAATGTACTGAGAAATGCAACACAACCACCGCTATCATAAATGCCTAGCTAGCAGTCCCTGTGGAAGAGAAGGTAAAACAACAACAAAAACACCAGCATAACCCCTCCCCATTGTTTTGACAGTTATTTCTCACTCTTATGGACTTTACCACAAAAAAAAAAAAGTAGGTTTATGTAGTTTATCGGATGTGGGTATTGGCTTTGGCCACCGTGTCTACAAGGTAGGAACTGCTGCGCTCCTAATCTCATGCAGTTTATATAAAGACAAGGAAAACAAGTCACCAAGAAGAAAGTGCCAAGTACTATAAAAGCGCACCAAAAAAGCTATAGGCGTTGAACTGGGAGATTACTTGGGATAACCGAATACACGTTGCTCTATGAGAAAAGTAGAGCGACAACTGCCCATCATTTCTATAAAGAGGGGGAACGGGTAAGAAGGATTCGACTTCATGGCGGCAAAATGCCATGACTCATTCCATAATCACCAGAGAAGCCGTGGAAGAAAAGGCCACGATTTCCTATAATCCAATACGCATGTGTGACAATATGTCCATTTCACTGTGTCAGGGTAAGGATGGGGGAAAAAGAGGATGCTTTAAGTTCTGAAGTTGCCTTCTCTGTCAGCTCTCGGGCAAGAGGGTAGTAAAGGGGGAGTGGAGACGGTGGAGTCTGGATCTCTGAGATGGCATCCAAGTCCATTCTGGTAGCCCCTGCGCGGGTGGCGAGCAACAGTGGCCGAGGTCCAGGTCAGCTGGAGGGGAAGAGCGACGTGCCTCCGAGCCCTCGGCGGTGCCCCCGTTCTGGCGGTTCCAGCTGTCCCTTCTGAGCCGGCTGCCACGCGCCGCTGCGTTCTCCGCCGCCGCCACCGGAGGCCTCACCAAAGACTCTCAGAAAACATCCCTACAGTCTTTAAATCGTGTGAGGCCGCAGCCAACGGCCAAACTTTCCCGGGCTAGTTACGTACCTGGAGAAAACGATCCCCTCGCGGAGGGGAGCTCAGAGGCCAAATCAGTTCTTCGTTTCACTTCTCACCCACACGGCGTGTTCTTACGGCCACCGGCCAAAATGGCGGTGCTTAGCCACCGCCTCGCGCATGCCTTAGGGACGTAGTGCGCGCGCGCGCCAGAGAGCGACAGGCGGAGCCCTGGAGTTGGTCCGGCAAGCCGGCGAGAACTGACGTCATTGTGTTGCGACTCCAACTTAACGTCGTTGGGAAAGCCGGGCTGTCCTGAGTGGGAGTGGCACGGAGCTGCAGGGTATCCTAAAAAGCTGGGTTGCGGCAAGCCGGGTCTGTAAGCTGTAAGTGCGTGGGCTTTCTTCCCCCGATGTGGAGAATGGTTCTAGCGTAAGCAGATGCGTTCTCATCCCCATTCTCAATCCCCTTTTCCGCTCCCGATCTCAAGGCCGCTGGAGAGCCATTGGCCCATTCTAGCATTTCTAGCAGAGGTATCAAGCAGGACCAACAGAGTCTGGTCCAAATACTGCTGGTGATGGCGATCTTTCGTTGGCCTCAACTCATTCTTAAGTGGGTGGCCAGGAACCCAGGCTTTTCCGAGCTCCGTGTTTTATCCACTGGGTGGCGTCCAGTACCAAGTCGGGCAGTTGATTTCTGCTCCAGTGTAGAGATGAGCTACTTTCTTTTCCTCCTTTTTTTTTTTTTTTTTGGTACAGTTTGACGTTTTGGAACGTTTGACAACGACAGGATATTCAGCTTGTAGTGATAGTCACAGGTTTACTTGTCTCATCCTAGTCCTTAGCTTGCAGAAGCAAATACTTTAGCTTATGACTGCACTTATTCATTTATTCATTCAGTAAATTGCTAATTGAGCATTTAAGTCTCAGGCCTTTCTGAATTTTACAGTCTAGTGGCTCTACTATTATTTAATGAGTATCAAGTGCTATGTGGAGATTAGGAAACAACTGAGATCTAAAAGGTGTCAAGGAGATGGTATACTGAACTACTGGGCCAGGTTTATAATAACATATATAACCATGTTCAGTATCTGTAACTTTGCACTACCTAAGTTGTTTTACATATTGTTCACTACTGGAGATTTTATTTTCATGTCTGCATAGATTTACCAAGATTAACAAAAGAAGTAAATTTTGGGGTTTAGAATGGGTCGTTTATTCACTTCTATGCTTTGAAACAATTTTTCTGACATTATCTTGTATGTCATGTAAATGGAACTTTTGACAACTTGGGAGAAGTGATTTTTCTCTGTATCACTTCATGGATTATTTAAAATGGAGACCTATATCTCATCAGAGATGATTAGTGATGTTCAGTATCTTTTCATGTTTCTGTTGTGAGATAATCACGTTATGCCTGTCAGAATGGCTAGAGTCAAAAAGACAAGAAGTAAATGTTAGCAAGGCTGTTGGAGAAAAGGGAACCCTTGTGCACTGTTGGAGGGAACACAAATTGGTGCAACCACTGTGGAAAACAGTATGGAGGTTCTTCAAAAAATTAAAAATAGAATTACCATATAATCCACTAATTCCACTACTGGGTAATTTACCCAAAGAAAACAAAAACACTAATTCAAAAAGATATATGCACCCCTGCATTTACTGCAGCATTATTTACCCTAGCCAAGATGTGGAAGCAACACAAATGTTCATCAGTAGATAAATAGATAAGGAAGATGTACACACACACAATGAAATATTAGCCATAAAAAAGAATGAGGTCTTGCCATTTGCAACAACACGGGTGGACCTAGTGGGTATAAGACAAAGTGAAATAAATCTGATCCAGAAGGACAAATACCATATGATTTCACTAATATGTGAAATTTAAGAAACAAAACAAACAAAAAAATAAACACTCTTTTTTTTGTTTTTTAAAGATTTTATTTATTTATTTATTCATGAGAAACAGAGAGAGAGAGAGGCAGAGGGAGAAGCAGGCTCCCAAGGAGCAGGGAGCCCGATGTGGGACTCGATCCCAGGACTCTGGGATCATGACCTGAGCCGAAGGCAGATGCTTAACCACCTGAGCCACCCAGGCGCCCCAAAATAAACAGACTCTTAAATACACAGAACAAACTGGTGGTTGCTAGAGGGTAGGTGGGTGGGAGAATGGGTGAAACAGATAAAGGGGATTGCGAGTAGACTTATTGTGGGGCACCTGGCTGGCTCATTGGTGGAGGGTGAGACTCTTGATCTAGGGATTGTGGGTTTGAGCCCCACGTTGGGTGTAGAGATTACTTAAAAATAAAAATTAAAAAAAAAAAAACAGTAGACTTATTGTGATGAGGACTGAGAGATGTATAGAATTGTTGAATCATATTGTACACCTGAAACTAATATAACACTGTTAATTATACTTTAATAAAAAAATAAATTATTGAAGTAAATTTACATCCAAAATAAGTAAAATGGAAACTAATATTTACATATTCCTGGAATAAGAATATTTCAATTTAACTTTTCTACAGAAAAAAAATCATTTGAATTAAGAATTTTTACTCAGAGGGGAGCCTGACTGGCTCATTTGATGGTGCGTGCAACTCTTGATCTCAGGGTTGTGAGTTTGAGCCCCATGTCAGGTGTAGAGATTACTTAAAAATCTTTATTATTTTTTTAAGATTTTATTTATTTGACAGAGAGAGAGAGAGAGAGAGAGAGCACAAGCAGGGGGAGGGGCAGAGTAGGGGGAGAAGCAGGCTCCCCACTGAGCAGGGAGCCCCACATGGGGCTCAATCCCAAGACCCTGGGATCATGACCTGAGTCAAAGGCAGCCGCTTAACTGCCTGAGCCACCCAGGTGCCCCTTAAAAATAAAAGCTTTAAAAAAATTTTTTTTTTTATTCAGGTATAGAATTACACAGCATTATAGAATTATAGATCAAGTTGACCCCTATTACAGGTAAGGAAATAAAACCCAGACCTGCCCAAAGTCTAGGCTAAAGGAGAGGCTGATCCCATGCCCTTTGGCTACTCTGCTGTTTTGCACATCTTGTAAGTCATAATATATTTCAGAAACAAAAACTGAATTCCCAAGATTTTTTAATTATAGTAATTGAGTTATGTTACCTGCATTTGAGAAATAGATGGTTAATATCAAGGGTATATAAGTGATATATTTTGCTGTTAAATTTTAATTTTTACCCTTTGTAGAAGATGCTCAGATCCTGGTATAACATGGATATTCTTGTTTTCTACACAGAATATTTAAAAAATGACCACACCAAACAAGACACCTCCTGGTGCTGACCCTAAGCAATTGGAAAGGACTGGAACAGTACGGGAAATTGGGTCACAAGCTGTTTGGTCACTCTCATCTTGTAAACCAGGTAAATCAAAACAAAACAAAAAAGTTGTAGTAACTACTTACAGTTTCCTCGCACGCTAGACTGACTTTAATATTCTTTTTTGTTTAGATGCTTGATTTTAATTCTAAAATAAATTTGAGTTTTCATTTGTTATGTATCTGTTCCCAATTGCTTTACTAATATCCACTTCATATTTCATAAGGTCTCTTCTTTTATCCTCCTCTATCTCTGCAATGATTTAGTTATTTGGTGAGCATTTTTTGTTGGCTATTTCTCTAGATGGGATAAGTGGGTGATACATTTTTTGAGTGATTTGGTATTCCTAAATAATTTTATTTTACTCTTGGTTGGGATAGAATTTTTGGGTAGCAATCCTTTTCTCAAAAATTTGTGGGTACTATTTCACCATTTCCTTTTTGTTACAAATAAGAAGGCCTAAGCTTATCTCTCTTTTTTTCTAAGTGACTTGTTCTTTCTTTCTGGAAAGCATTTAAACTTTTTCTATTCTTAAAGTTTAAGACTTTTGCCAGGATATGCCAAGATACATGTGTATCTTTTCTCATCTAACTTACAATTTGATGGGCACTTTGAATCTGTAGACTTAAGCTCAGAGAAAGTTTTTTATCTTAAGGAACTTTAATTATAATGTTATTGGTTTAATTGTCACTTTTCCTTTGGAAACTTGTTATTTACACATTAAGACTCCTATAGCAATATTCCCAACCAAACCTCTTTTTTTCCCCTCAAGATTCCTTTAGCTCTCTTTTTATAAGTAATTTTTGAGGTATAATTTATTTACAATAAAACTTGTCCTTTTTAGGTGTATAGTTGTATGAATTTTAACAAACACATATGATCATATAACCACCATCACAATCAAATATAGAATATTTCCATTATCCAAAGAAATTCCCTCATGCCCCTTTGTAGTCAGTCTTCTGCCCCCTTCCTAGCTCCTGACAACCTTTGATCTGTTTTGTATGCCTTTGGTTATGCCTTTCCCAGAGTGTAACACATCATACTGTATGTAGCTTTTTGGCTCTGGCTCATTCACTTAGTATTTGTGATTTTTTCTATGCTGTTACGTATATCAGTAGTTTGTTCCTTTTTATTGCTGATTACTATTCCACTGTATGGATGTACCATAGTTTATCTGTTCACCAGTTAATGGGTATTTAGGTTTGTGGTAACCAGCTTCCAAAATGGTCCCAGTGATCCTTCTTATCTCCTGGTATTCGTGACCTTCTGTTGACCTCTCCTGCACTGTCAGGATTGGTGTCTGGAACTAGTAGAATATGGCAGAAGTGGTAGTGTGTGATTTCTGAGATTAGATTGATAAAAGACATTGTTACTGTGCCTTGTTCTCGTTTGGATCACTCACTCGGGGAAGCCAGCTGCCATTTTGTGAGGAAACAACGGGCCCTGTGGAAGGGTTTGTGTGGCAAGGAACTCTGGCCTCCTGACAGTAGCCCATGAGGAACTGAGCCCTCTTGTCAACAGCATATGAGCAAGCCATCTTAGAATGGATCCTCCAGCCCCAGTCAAGATTTCAGATAATTCCTTCAGCTAACTTGACTGCAAACTCCTGAACATCCCTGAGCCAAAGTGCTCAATCAAGCTCCTCCCAAATTTCTATCTCATAGAAATTGTGAAATAATGCATGTTTGGTATTTTATTTATTTATTTATTTATTTATTTTTTTTTTTTTTAAGATTTTGCTTATTTATTTATTTGACAGAGAGAGAGAAACAGCATGAGAGGGGATAGGGTCAGAGGCAGAAGCAGGCTCCCCGCTGAGCCGGGACCCGATGTGGGACTCGATCCCAGGACTCCGGGATCATGACCTGAGCCAAAGGCAGTCGCTTAACCAACTGAGCCACCCAGGCGCCCTGCATGTTTGGTATTTTTTTGGGGTAATTGTAATGCAGCAGTAGTTAACCAATATTGCTTCCCATACTAGGTGATTATGGATAGAGCTGCTGTAAGCATTCATGTACACATTTTTGTGTGGACATATGTTTTCTTTTTTGGGGTGAATACTTAGGAGTAAAATTCTGTAGAATTTTTAGGAGTAGAATTTGTTTTTATTTCTTCATTCCCAATCTATACCTTTTATTTCCTTTTCCTGTCTTACTGTGTTAGGTAAGTCTTCCAATATGATATTGCAGGGGAATGGTGAGAAGGGACATCCTTCTTATTCCTGACCTCAATGGGAAAGCTCTTAGGTTCTCACCATGAAGTATGGTGTTAGCTGTTGGTTTTTTCATGGATAGATAAAGTTGAGGAGTTTCCTTTCTATTCTTAGTTTGCTGATAAATTCCATGTGAATGGATGTTGGATTTTGTCAAGTGCTTTCTCTATTGATACCATTTTTTTTTCTTCTTTAGCCTGTTGATATGGAGGATTACATTAATTAATTTTGGAATGTTGAACCAGCTTTGCATGCCTGGAATAAATCCTACTTAGTTGTGGTATATAATTCTTTTTATATATGGTTTCTATTTGCTAGTATTTTCTTGAGGATTTTTGTATTTGTGTTCGTGAGAGATACTGTTCTTTCACTTTCTTTGTAATGTCTTTGTCTGGTTTTGGTATTAGGTAATGCTGCCCTAATGGAATGAGTTAGGAGATATTTCCTCTGTTCTGTCTTCTGGAAGAGACTGTAGAGAATTTGTATTATTTCTTCCTTACATGTTTGATAGAAGTCACTAGTGAAACACCTAGCCCTGATGATTTCTTTTGGAAGGTTATTAATTTTTTATTCAATTTCTGTAATAGATGTAGGACTATTCAGATTATCTATTTCTCCTTGTGTGAATTTTGCTGGATTGTGTCTTTTAGGGAATTGGTCCATTTTATTGAAGATATTAAATTTGTGGGAATAGAATTGTTTATAATACTCTTTTATGTTTCTTTCTATTACCCATGGAATTAGTAGGGATGGCCCCTCTTTTGTTTCTGATATCGGTTATTTGTGTCTTCTCTCTTTTTTTCTTGGTTAGCCAGGCTAGAGGTTTATTGATTTTGATCTTAACCTTTCAAAAAATAGCTTGTGGTTTCAGTGACTTCTTCTCTTTTAACTTACCTGTTTTCAGTTTCATTGATTTCTGTTCTGATTTTTATTATTTCTTCTGCTTATTTTGGGTTTAATTTGCTCTCCTTTTTCTTGTTTTTTAAGGTGAAAGCTTAGATTACTGATTCTAAATCTCTCTTCTTTTCTAACATACGTACTCCAAGCTATAAATTTCTCTGTAAGCACTGCTGTCAGTGTATTCTACAATTTCTGGTAATTTTAATTTTTTCATTCAGTTTCAAATATTTTACAGTTTCTTTTGATACTTCTTCCTTGATTTGTAAGTTGTTTAATCTCCAGATATTTTGGATTTTCCAGTTATCTTTCCGTTAGTGATTTCTTGTTTAATTCTATTGTGTTCTGAAAGCATATTTTGTGATTTCTATTCTTTTAAATTGTTTATGTATGTTTTATAGGCCAGAATGTGGCCCATTTTTGTGAACATTATACATGAGCATGACAGGAATTGTGTATTCTTAAGAAGCTTGTATATTCTGTTGTCACCGGATAAACTAATCTATAAATGTCAATTTGATCAAGCTGATGGTGCTATTCTGTTCAACTGATTTACTGATTTTCTGCCTGGGATAAAGGCTAAGATTCAGAATTTAAAATTGTTTAGGTATCCTTGTTTTTTTTTTTTTTTTTTTTAAGATTTTATTTATTTGACAGAGAGATAGCGAGAACAGGAACATAAGCAGGGGGAGTTGGGAGAGGGAGAAGCAGGCCTCCCGCCGAGCAGGGAGCCCAATGCGGGGCTCGATCCCAGGACTCTGGGATCATGATCTGAGCCAAAGGCAGACGCTTAACGACTGAGCCACCCAGGTGCCCCAGGTATCTTGTTTTTGTTTGCCTTGTTATTTTTGGATTTCCTTAGAGACTAATTAAATGGAGTATAAGTTTATAGTTCTTTGGATTGTAATCTCCTGGTATTATATACGAGCCCTATTGATACCATGGTAAGTTGTAGGGGGAACAGAAGTGTTCTATAATCCTGTGACTAGATCTTAGTCTTTTAGTGGGCCTGTGTCCATGGCTGTGACCTTTACAGGTGCTTCTCACTCCCCCATCCCCTAACTTATGTGAGAGACAGGAAGGCTAGAGGAGTCTAGAGTTGGGTATTTTCCTTCCCCCATGTCAATTAGGCTCTAGTAAAACCCATGTTGGTTAGACTCTAAAGCAGTTTTCCTAGAAGTCAGGTCTTTGTTAAAGAGAGCAGAATGCTCTGGGTGTATTTCACAGTGATTACTTTCCCCCCTCCCTCTTCAGGAAGCACTGGAGAATTTTCTTTGATCTTTACCCTGAAGGGAACCTGATGGGGCTCCTAGGTAAAATTCATGAAAAGGTAAAGCTCTTCCTAAGGTAGGGCTTCTAGGAGTTTTAATCTCAACCTCATCCATACTCAGTGGCCAGCAATTAGTCAGTTAGCAATTACTCTTTAAGTTTTCCTACCAGTTGCTGCTTCTGGTAAGCTGTGATTCTCTGTATTCACCTGTTTCTTCAGTTTCCTGGGTGGTGGTTTGCCCTGTGACCTCAATTCTGTGTTGGACCTAAGAAGTATTATTGGTTTTCATTTAGTTAGCTTTTTTGTTGTTGTTGTGAGGATGAGAGTGATATTTTCCAAGTTCTTTACGTGTCAGACTGGAAGCTGGAAGTTTTTCCTTTTCCTTTTAAACTATATATATATCTTTATATTTGAAGTGGATTTCTTATAGACAAGATTGAGTCTTGGTTTTTAATTTAATCTGATATTCTTTATCTTTTCATTGGGAGTGTTTAGATCATTTATACTTTATGTATTGATGCTATTAGATTTAATACTATTGTCTTGGAATTTGTTTTCTTTTTTTCTTGTTGATTTTTTTTCCCCTCTTTCTCTGTTTTTGGATATACTCAGTATGTTTTATGATTCTGTTTTATCTCCACTGTTGACTTAATGGTTATATATCCTTTTTGAAATTTTTGAGTGGTTGCCCTAAGGATTACAATATGTATCTTTAATTATCACAGTTTACCTTCAAGTAGTATTACACCACCATAGATATGGTGTATGAATCCTTCAGCAGTGTACTTCCAGTTTCTCCACCCAGTCCTTTATGCCATTTGTGTCATACATTTTATTTTTGGATATTTTAAGCTGCAGAATATATTGTTGCTATTTTTGTTTTAAATGGTAAATTATCGTTTGGAGCAATTAAAAATTAAAAAAATACTTTTTATGTTTACATTCTTTTTTTTCAATTTTTGGAACTTAATTTCTTTGAATAGACCCAATTCTTCTATCTGGTATCATATTCCTCCTACCTGAA
Organism: Phoca vitulina; assembly: GCF_004348235.1. Classification (NCBI taxonomy): domain Eukaryota; kingdom Metazoa; phylum Chordata; class Mammalia; order Carnivora; family Phocidae; genus Phoca; species Phoca vitulina. Next base: position 21,535,818 of record NW_022589717.1, on the reverse strand, counting down.
GAACTTTTTTTTTTTTTTTAAGATTTTTTATTTATTTGTCAGAGAGAGGGGAGAGAGCACAAGCAGGGAGAACGGCAGGTAGAGGGAGAAGCAGGATCCCTGCCGTGGGACTTGATTCCAGGATTCCAGGATCATGACCTGAGCCGAAGGCAGATGCTTAATGACTGAGCCATCCAGGCGCCCCTGTTTTTTTTTTTTTTTTAAGATTTTATTTATTTATTTTAGAGAGAGAGAGCGAGCAAGCGAGCATGTGCGCTAAAGTAGGGGGAGGCGCAGAGGGAGAGAAAGAATCTCAAAAAGATTTGGCGCTGAGTGCAAAGCCTGACATGGGGCTTGATCTCACGACCCTGAGATCATGACCTGAGCCACAATCCAGAGTCGGACGCTTGACCGACTGAGCCACTCAGTCGTCCTAGTCATACTTATTTAAAGTCCCTGTCCAGTAGTTCCAACATTTGGGTCATATCTGAGTGTATTTCTATTGATTGCCTTGTCTTTTGGTAATGTTTGCTTTTCTTATATGTTTAAGTGTTATAATCTTTTATTGAAAGCCAAATATCTTGTTAGTAGATACTGGGAGGAATGGATGTTACACTTTGAAATGCGTACCTCTTTTCTGCTATCAGTCCTTTATTAGGAATTGACATGTTTTTTTTGTTTTGTTTTGTTTTTTGGTTTGTTTACCTTCAGTATCTCACAGGGTTCAAATTCGTCTGAATATGTCCAGTGCTTATGATGGGGGCTATTGTGCCAGAGGAGGTGTTTTTTTGTTTTGTTTTTGTTTTTGTTTTAATTCCAGTTACTTAACATATAGTGTAATATTAGTTTCAGGTGTACAGTGTAGTGATTCAACACTTCCATATATCACCTGGTGTTCATCACAGCAAGCGCACTCCTTAATTCCCATCACCTATTTCACCCCTCCCCCACACCCCCTCCCCTTTGGTAACCATCAGTTTGTTCTCTGTAGTTAAGAGTGTTTCTTGGTTTGCCACTCGCTCTCTTTTTTTCCCCTTTGCTTGTTTGTATTTTTTCTTAAATTCCACGTATGTGTGAATTCATATGGTATTTGTCTTTCTCTGACTGACTTAATGTCATTTAGCATAATACTCTCTAGCTCTATCCATGGTAGTTGCAAATGTCAAGATTTCATTTTTTTATGGCTCAGTAATATTCCATTTTGTGTGTGTATGTGTGTGTGTGTGTGTATATATATATATATACACACACAGACACCACATCTTTTTTTTTTAAAGATTTTATTTGAGAGAGAGAGAGAGAGAGAGAGCACACATGCACACAAGCAGGGGGAGGAGCAGAGGGAGAGGGAGAAGCAGACTCTCTGCTGAGCAGGGAGCCTGATGTGAGGCTGGAGTCTGATGTGAGGCTCGATCCCTGGACTTTGGGATCATGACCTGAGCTGAAGGCAGACGCTTAACCAACTGAGCCACCCAGGCACTCCGACACCACATCTTTATCCATTCATCAGCTGATGGACACTTGGGCTGTTTCCATAATTTGGCTATTGTAGGTAATGCTACTATAAACATTGGAGTGCATATATCCCTTTGAATTAGTATTTTTTTCTTTGGATAAATACCTAGTAGTGCAATTGCTGGATCAAAGGGTAGTTCTATTTTTAATTTTTTTGAGGAACTTCCATACTGTTTTCCCCAGTGGCTGCATCAGTTTGCATTCCCACCAACAGTGCAGAAGGGTTCCCCTTTTTCCACATCCTTTCCAATACCTCTTATTTCTTGTGTTGTTGATTTTAGCCATTCTGACAGGTATGAGGTGATATTTCATTGTAGTTTTGATTTGTATTTCCCTGATGATCAGTGACGTTGAGCATCTTTCATGTGTCTCTTGGCTATCTATACGTCTTCTTTGGAAAAGTGTCTATTCATGTCTTCTGCCCATTTTTAATTGGATTATTCATTTTTGGTGTTGAATTTACAAGTTCTTTACATATTTTGGATAGTAACCATTTATCTGATACGTTATTTGCAAATATCTTCTCCCATTCTGTAGATGTGTTGATTTTAGTTGTGTTGTTGTGTTGTGTTTAGTTGCATTGATTGTTTCCTTCACTGTGCAGAAGCTTTTTATTTTGATGAAGTCCCAATAATTTATTTTTGCTTTTGTTTCCCTTGCCTCAGGAGACATATCTAGAAGGAAGTTGCTATGGTTGATGTCAAAGAGGTTACTGCCTGTGTTCTCCAACCAGAGGAGTTTTTTTTAATGTTCCTTTATTTTCAGTTTTCAGCTATCTCTGTATGCCTGTGCTTCAAAGTGTGTCTCTCCATGCTTTTGCCTTGCCTTCAGCAGTAGAATGCTGTGCCTTGTCACTCAGTGCAAGGGATGAGAGGCAGGGCTTCTCTGTTTTCCTGGTCCAGCTATGATCTTAGCCCTTGTGTGCCTGGCCTCCAAGGTAGGGCTTTGTCATTGTTTTGGTCCCTCCTACCTATGATAGCCAAACTCTGCCTTGGATCTGTGGCTGGTCTTTTGTGGGAGAATTTTCTGCTCTATCTCTCCCTACCCCGCCCCAGAGGAAGGACTGTTTCCTGCATCTACCCCAGGTGTAGAGGATTTTTTCTTTTAATCTTCTCCCAGCAAAGAAGGGTCTGTCCTGGAGTCAGTAGGTTTGATGCTCATCCTCTAGCAGCTTAAGTTCTTTGTTCTGTTGGAGAGAAGGGTTTGGGAAGGAGGGTGGGTCTTTTTGCTTTTCCTGCAGTTGTGGTCAGTTCCTTTCTTCTTGTATCTACCATTGAAGTACACTTTCTAGTCTCCTGCTCTCCTCCAAATCTTTCTGTTCCATATACAGTGAAGGCCCTTGGAAAAGAGTCTGAGAGTCAATGTGAGTTCCCCTTATATTTGGGACTACCAGGGTTGCTGTACTTTTATGCTAGCCCACACTTGGCGTTTAACAGTTTGTTTAGCAAGTTCTACCTAATGTCTTATGTGTTTATTTGGCCACTGTTCCTTCCTCCCATGCTCTACCACAATTGGGACAGGCTATATATTGTTTTTCTCCTGAGGTTCAGAGTTGCCCCTTCTTGCATTTTAGGCTTTTTGGTTGCTGTATTTTTTCAAGCTCTTGTGTTTTCAAGAAAAATTATGAGTTTGTGGTTTATCTAGCCTCTTCTAGTTTGAATGGGAGTGATGCCTTTTTCCACCTTCCTACATCCTGGACTGCTTCAGAAGTTTCTAATATTCTTTATACTATAAAATAGTTCTGTGAATTTGCTCAATTTGAACACCTCCCATTGCTTGATCTAGTAGCATAATTCAACTGGTGCCTTACGGTATTAGTAATGGGGCATAAGTCAGTGTCAGTTCATATCCTTTTATGCTATGGATTTTGCAGAGGGCAGCGCATCACTGGCTCCCTGAAGATGCCCCACAGCTCTGACATCTTGGAGGTACAGAATCGAACAGTATAGTTCCCACTGCCATTGGAGTGGTGGGATCACTACAAAATGTGTTAAGTATGAAAGTCATGCAGTTCATCAGTATTATGTCATACATTGTACTTCCATCACCTTGGGTCCCTCAGTGAACTATCATTAGGTGATTATCATTTTATACAAAAAGTGAATGACTGCTCTTTTATTAATGAGAAACAGGATGAGAAGGTTGTTTAACCTTTGCTTCTCTATGGTCAGATATTTTTCTTTTCTAGGCAGCAGATAATTGCTGAAGTCTGTAACACTGTTAGAGAGTAAAAGATAAAAAAGACAGAATCTTTACTATCGAGTTCACAATCTAGTGGAGGAATTATAGCTTTAAACTAGTCATTATTATGCAGTGTAATAATTTATAACTATTATTTAGTGCTTACTAAATGACAGGTCCTGTTCTAAGTGCTTTATATGTGTATGCAGTACATATTGTTATTTTTATCATTTTTTAAATGAGACAACTGTAATACAGAAAGATTAAGTAATTTGGCAATGATCACATAATTAGTGGGAATGCTGTGACTCAAGGCAGTCAGGTTCCACAGTGTCATACTGCTTTCCACTAAGTATGGGCTCAGTAGTGGCCCAGAGGAAAAAGTGATTGATTCTGCTTAACAGATCAGGGAAGGCTTCATGGAGATGCTTGTCCTTCATGATGGAGCAAGAAGAGGATTTCACTGAATAAGGACATAAAGGGAAGGGGCGCCTTGGTGGCTCAGATGGTTAAGCATCTGCCTTCAGCTCAGGTCATGAACTCCAGGTCCTGGGATCAAGCCCCACGTCAGGCTCCCAGCTCAGTGGGGGGTCTGCTTCTCCCTCTCCCTCTGCCTCTCCCCCTGCTCATGCTCTATGTATCTTTTTGTCTCAAATGGATAAATAAAATCTTAAAAAAAAAAAAGGACATAAAGGCAAGAGGAACAGGATGCACAAAGGTGTAGAGCTTAGACCAAACATAACTCATTCAAAAATTGTAAGTAAAACTAGAACATAGGGAAGTGGCATAGGTGAAGCTAGCTAGTTAGGTAGAAGCCTGATCATGGAGGGCTTTGTTAAACAGTTGATACTTTATTGTACAGAGCCAACTGAAAAATTTTCAGTAGCAGAGTAAAACACGCAGTGTTCACATTTGAGAAGTGTAGAGGATGGATTGAAGTGAAGCAAGGTTAGAGGTAAAGAAATCATTTAGAGGACATGCAATAATTCAGGTGAGAAGTGATGTAAGGAAGACTTTTAATAAACTTTCAAAATGTTAATAACTGTTTGTTGGAGGTACAAATTTACTTGCCTGCTACAGTGTGGTAGGTGGTATAGAGCTTTGCAAAATTATTCTGTCTTTGGAAATAGTGGGTCAATATTTCACTCAGATTAAAGTTGGAATGTATTTAGTAAATTCAGCTTAGTTGAAGACACATCACAAAACAATTCCACAATTCAGCACAATTGTCAGTCTCTGTCCAAGAGACTGGAAAAACTAAAGGTCAGATTTGTGTGACTGCTAGCATTATAACAGAGTCTTATTACAATAACTTAATCATTTAATTTCATAAGCACTAAATTCATATCATGTTGGGAAACAAAATTAGGGGACAAATAGGTAAATCTTCTGTGTTTGACTCCATATTTGATACTTTATAAGCCAACAAAAATAAGGATTTGGTGAGGCTATATTTTGTGAACATCTGATCCATGACATATTTTCCACTCGATTCATATATTTTACCAAGACATTGCTTTTATGAATTAATTTTGAGAGGCATATTTGGATGCTGTAAGTTCTGTTTTTCTTAAAAAAAATCACTAAATTTTAATTTTTTAAGTTCATGCCATAACTGACAATTGTGATCATTGAGTAACTTTCTGGTTAAATAGCAATATATACTTTGGAGAAATAAAACAGCAATATAATAAATAGATCAAGAAAGGCTTCTCTTGGAAAATGAAATTTGTGCTGAGATGTAAATGTTAAGAAGAATCCACTGTTCAAAGATTTCAGAGAAGAACCTTGCTGACACAGGAAACAGCTAGTTCAAAGGCTCTAAGCTAAATGGTTTGGAATGTTTGAGTTTCAGAAAGAAGTCTAGTGTGGCTAGAGGATGGCAGGTAAGGAGGAGAAGTGGTAGAACATGAGTTTGGAGACATAATAAGACATGGGCCAAATTGTGAGTTCTGGTAGAATTTGGATTTGAAGTACAATTTGTATCTGAAGTACAAACAGGTGCCACTGGAGATGTTAAGCAGGAAAGAGAGATGATCTGATACAGAGGTTTTTTTTTTTTTTTAATTTCTATGGCAGAATTTATTGATTTACTTATTTATTTTTTGAGGGGGAAGGGGCAGAGAGGGAGAGGGAGAATCTTTTTTTTGTTGTTGTTGTTCTTAAAAAAATCACTATGGCCACTGAGAATAATGACTGGTGGGAGAGTAATGGTGTAGACCAGTGGAGGAAAGACTAGTACAGTAACTTGTGTCAGATGATGTTGATTTGGAATAAGCTGATGATGGTTGATATGGAGAGAGATGATGGCTTTGAGATGTATTTTTAGAGGTGGAAAAATCATGACTTACTAAAGGAAAGGAAAGATTCAAGGCTGACTCTTAGGTGTCTGGCTGAATAACTCGGTATTATTTCCTAAGTTGAGAAAGTGAGGTGGGGGGAAATAAATGGGTTTTGGCTCAAAAAAAAGTTATGATTCAGATACATTAATTTTGAGATTAGCATTCTAGTGTGGTATTTATTAGGCAATTGAGTATAGAAGCTTGGAGCTCTGGGGAAAGGTCTGGGGTGGAGATACAAAGTTGAGGGTTATCAATATATTGATGACATTCTGAGCCTCGGGACTGGATTGACTCCCCTAAGGAGAGATTGTATTCAGAAAAAAGAGTAAAGTCTCAGGGCACTTCAAGATGTAGAGATCTGGCAGAGCAGCAGGAATAAGAATCAGCAGAGGGAACTAAGAAGTAGCTGCTGAACTAGTTGGAAAACTAGGAGAGTGGGAGATCATGGATAGAAGAGAACACAGTGTATCAAGAAGTTAGTTAATTCTTCATCTCTTTTTTCTTTCTTTTTTCTTAAATTGAAGTGTCCTTGACATGCAGTGTTATACTAGTTTCAGGTATACACCATAATGTTTCGACAATTCTGTATATTACACGATGCTCACTTCGATAAGTGTAGTTACCATCTGTCACCATACAACGTTATTACAGTATTATTGACTACATTCTCTATGCTTTACTTTAATTTTACCCATGAGATCATGACCTGAGCCAAAATCACAAGTCAGATTCTTAACTGACTGAGCCATTTAGGTGCACCCCCCCTTTTTTTGATGAGTCTTGCTAAAGGTTTGTCAATTTTGTATCTTTTTAGAGAACCAGCTCTTAGTTTCATTGATCTATTGTTTTTTAGCCCATTTCATTTATTTCTGTTTTGCTCTTTATTATTTCTTTCCTTCCACTGACTTTGGGCTTTGTTTTTCTTTTTTTAGTTCCTTTAGATTTAAGATTAGATTGTTTGAGACTTGTTTCTTGAGGCAGGCCCATATCTTTGTAAAGTTACCTTTTAGCTGCTGTTGCCATGTCCCAAATATTTTGAACTGCTGTGTTTCCATTTTTGTCTCCAGGTATTTTTTGATTTCCTCTTTGATTTCTTTGTTGATCTATTGGTGGTTTAGTAGCATGTTGTTTAGCCTTCATGTGTTTGTGTGTATTTCTTCATTTCTTTATTATAGCACTTAACACTTTATATTGTAATTTATCTGCTTAAGTTCCTCAGTGCTGGCCAGTAGAACATATTGGACTGTACAGTGAGGTAGCTGCTAGCTATGTGTGAGTACTTTAAATGTGACTAGTGTTACTGAGAAATCAAATTTTAAATTTTATTTATTTTTAATTAGTTTAAATGTAAATAGTCACAACATAGATAGTGCATTAGATAGGTGAACTCCTCCACAGAGACCGCATGTTCTCTTAGTGTCTTCAGAGTAAAGGCAATGCCCTAGTTATAATAATGCCTTAGCAAGTGTGAGGGATTTGTGTTAAAAGATATGTTTTAGGTGACAATGGCTGTTTTACTCCTAAAGGCAATCTAAGCTGGGCTAGTCAAATTTATCTCATATATTGATGTGTTAGTCAGCTCTTGCTGCACTAATGGTGTGTAACAAACAACCCTAATCTCTCAGTGCTATATTATAACAACAGAACTTATTTTTTGCTTGGTTATGACTTGGCTCTAGGTTGTGAATTGGGTCCAGGCCTGCTCCATGTGTTCAGGCATGATGTCTTAGTGGGGTGCCAAAATTTAAAAGGCCAAGCCAGACCTTGCAAGCACATTTAAAACCTCTGTTTGGGTGTGCCTGGGTGGCTTGGTCAGTTGAGTGTTCAGCTTTTGATTTTGGCTTAGGTCATGATCTCGGGGTCCTGGGATGAGCCCTACCTCAGGCTCCAAGCCCAGTTCAGAGTCTGCTTGTCCCTCTCTTTCCCTCTGCTTCTCCCCCAATTCATGCTCTCCCTCTCTCTCTCAGTTTTTCTCTCTCTCTCTCTCAAATAAATAAATAAAATCTTTAAAAATAAATTAAATTAAACCACTGTTTGTGTCACATTCATTCACATCGTGTTGACCAAAACAAGTCATGATTAAGCTCCAGTATGACGAGTGCAGAATCAATTTCTTCCCATGGAGGATGGGTAGAGAAGAGTGGATATTTACTAAGCAATAGCAGTAACCATAGGTGAATGCTGGTTTTCTTTTCCTTAGAGAAGTGGTTCTCATCTGGGGATGATTTTGCCCCATAGGAGACATTTGGTAATGTCTATAGATGTTTTTGATTGATACAACTGCTGGCATGGGGAAGATTGTGACTGACAGCTAGTGGATAGAGGCCAAAGATGCTGCTAAATACCCTATAATGCACAGGGTATCCCCTGCCCCTGAAAGAATTATCCAGTGCACACTATCATTAATGCTCAGGTTGAGAAGACTTGCCATAAAATAGTAGTTCTAAAATTTTAGCATGCATCAGAATCATCTATAGGATTTATTAAAATACAGACTCTCAAAGGGGTTAACTCTGAAAGTTTCTGATGTGGTTCTAGAATTCCTAACAAGTTCCCAGATGGCAGTGGTGCTGCTGGTCCAAGGACCATACTGTGAGAACCACCGCTTTAAGAATCAATACATCATACAAAAGTTTTTTTCTGGATAATATCATTTGTGTGCATTATCATGGTACTTGTTAAAGCACTTACCACAAATTGGTCTTTTAGTTCTTTCGTTTGGAATAGAAGAATCGAGGTATAATACTGAGTGGGAAGCTTTGGAAAAGAAGTTTACTCTATGAGTCATGGCATTGGCACGTAAACAGATGTTTATAAAATGTTCTGTTTGTGAGATATATTTTGAAGAAGTAGAAGCTGATAATCATACTTAGTACTCCAGAGGTAAAGATTTAGACTGATTGGTTCTTGATGAGATTGCAGAGATTGCACCTACTTAGTTGTACTGCTGTAGTTTCCTAAGCAGTATCTTAGAAACAAATTTAAAATGATTAGTCTTGAGTTACAGGACATCTCTTATTCTGGGTAAGTTATTCAGGTTTTTTGTTTAATGTTTATTTTGCTTGTTAAGAACAAACACCATCTTATGAAATTCTTTGAGCTCACACAGGTAAAACTGTGAAATGAAGAGAAAGAAAAACTAGCTAAATAGCTAAAATAAAGTGTCAAAAGGTCTTTTAATCATAGAACATTTAATGGTGGAGCTCTTAAGGAAGAGTCGTATAACTGAGTTATCTTCTGTTAGGGAACTCATAAGCTGGTAAGAAGAAAAAGGTATTTAAAACTTAAGAACTCTTTATATTGGTAGCAAAACAACTTTTTATCTTATAACTTGCAGAAATAAATATTCTGGATTAGCCCTAAAAATAATGTATAAAGAAAGAATAGAAGCATGGTCTAAGGTAGCACTGTCAATAGGAGTATAATGCAAGTTGCATGGGTAATTGGAATTTTTCTAGTAGCTACATTAAAAAGGATAAATTGGTGAAATTAGTTGTAATATGTTTTCAATCCAATATAAGTAGACTTAATGAGATATTTTGTATTTCATACTAGTCTTTAAAAACCAATGTGTGGGGCGCCTGGGTGGCTCAGTCGTTAGGCGTCTGCCTTCGGCTCGGGTCATGGTCCCAGGGTCCTGGGATCGAGCCCCACATCGGGCTCCCCGCTCAGCGGGAAGCCTGCTTCTCCCTCTCCCACTCCCCCTGATTGTGTTCCCTCTCTCGCTGTGTCTCTATCAAATAAATAAATAAAATCTTTAAAAAAAAAAAAACAAAAAAAAACCAATGTGTATAGCAAATCTAAAGTTGAACTAGCTATATTTCAAGTGTTCAGTAGCCACATGTGGCTAGTGGCTACCATATTGTACAGCACAGATCCAAGAGTTACAGAGTGAGTAATGGAGGAGCTCAGTTTTTATATTTTAAGAAGATTTTCTTTGGGGCAATAGAAAGCTATTTTTCGAACATTTGCCTTGGTCACTGTCTGAATTCAGACCATCATCACTTGCAATGGCTTACCATGGCATTCTCCTTTCCTGACATTGAAGAATCTATCTGAAGACCCTGATCTGATTATTTCCTGATCATATGACTTACCTACTAAAAATTCTTCAGTAGGTTGGTGTATTTTTCAAGACAATTTATACTTCATCTCTTAGTGCACTAGAGTCTGTATGATCTGACTCCTTTCATATGTCTCTGACTCATTTCCTGATTTAATCCAAAGTGTATAGCCTTAGCTCCCAAAAGGACCTACCTTTGTTTGCTATAGATTCCACTTTTCTTTCCCCTTGCCATTACATGTTTTTCTCTTTATTGAATGCTCTTTAACCTTGCTCTTCTACCTCTTTACCTAGCTAACTCCTATTAGTACTTCAGAATACAATGCAAGGGGCGCCTGGGTGGCTCAGTCGTTAAGCATCTGCCTTCGGCTCAGGTCATGATCCCAGGGTCCTGGGATCCAGCCCCACATCGGGCTCCCTGCTCGGCGGGAAGCCTGCTTCTCCCTCTCCCACTCCCCCTGCTTGTGTTCCCTCTCTCGCTCTCTCTCTCTGTCAAATAAATAAATAAAATCTTTAAAAAAAAAAAAATACAATGCAAAAATTATTTTCTCTGGGAAGACCCCTCTCATTCACTAGTATATACTGTAAAGGCAGCATGTGCAAATTTAAGATACAAATCGCAGACTGGGGAGAGCATATTTGGATCACGTGGAACAGACATGGGGTTAATATCTATAATAGTAGAAGAGTTATAAAGCAATAAAAAGACCAAAGTACAGTGAAAATATAGGAGATTATAAATAGGTATTTTCTATGACAAAAAATATAAATGATCAATGAAAGTTTGAAATATAATTTTTCACCTATCAGGTTAGTAAATATGTGAAAGAATGATTGCATTTTAACACGAGTACACAGCAGAGCTGTCCAACAGAAATTAATGCAAACCACATATGTAATTTAAAATTATCTAGTACCCATATTAAAATTTAAAAAGGTACAATTAACTTTCATTATTTTGTCTCAGTATGTCCAAAATGATTTCAATATCTAATCAATATAAAAACTTATTAAATAGGGGTGCCTGGGTGGCTCAGTCATTAAGCATCTGCCTTCGGCTCAGGTCATGATCCCAGGGTCCTGGGATTGAGCCCCGCATCCGGTTCCCTGCTCAGCGGGAAGCCTGCTTCTCCCTCTCCCACTCCCCCTGCTTGTGTTCCCTCTCTCACTGTCTCTCTCTCTGTTAAATAAATAAATAAAATCTTAAAAAAAAACTTATTAAATAGATACTTAATGTCTTTATACTATGTCTTCAAAACCTAGTGTAAAGATTTCAGAATACCCTAATTTTTACTAGTTACGTAGAGGAATAGGTGTTTTTGTACATTATTGGTGAAGATGCATTTTGGAGGAGAATTTGGCGATATTTATCAAATTAAAAATTTAAATGACCCAGGGTTCTATTCCTAGAAATCCATCCTCCAGAAATACTAATACGCACTTAAAGATTATAGATAGGTAGATGTTTACTGCAGTGTTGTTTTAACAGGAAAACATTGGAAACAGCCTAAATGTCCTCTAGGGTTTTCGTTAAATAATTATGATATTTCCAGACAGCGAGATACTGTATAACTTTTAAAAAATGTGGGAGCTGTTTAGGTTAACTGAGTTTTTATATGGGTTAGATAAATATTAACATAATATAATCATGTAAGATACTTAGAATGTGTCTGGCACATAGTAAATGTGATATCAGTGTTTGCTGCTATTATTATTAATTATTATTATTGTTATTGAAGAATCTTCTAGATAAGTGAAAAAGAAATGCAAAGTGTAGAACTTTGTAAGGTATGCCATTATTTATGTAGAGGGGAAAAAAGAATATATATGCATTTGCTTATATATGTGTACAGTATTTGTGAAACAGTATGTAAAAAACTGATAACACTGATTATATTTGGAGAGGAAAACTAGATAGTGGGAGGGGGAATAGAGACTTCACAATGTTCTTTTTTCTACCTTCGGAATTTGATCCATGATGAATATAGTACTTAGTGAAAAAATTAAAATGTAAATTAAATTTATTTCTCTTAAATATTTTTGAGAAATCCATACTTTACCATTAAGTTATTTCCATAATTAGTATGCATTATAATGATTTTAATCAAGAAAAAACAATACGGGATATTTTTACTTCAGTTATGTAGAATGGCTAGATGATATGAGATTCTGGGCAAATTTAATTTTTGATTAATCAGAAACACTTGGTTTCAAAATGCATATGACTTTTGAAAATATTTCTAAGTTGTCCTTTTTGTTGCCATAGAAAGATATATGGCATATTGGACTTAATAAAATCTGATTTTGCAGGACATGAGGATCATTCTTACTACCACCTTGTAGAAAGTGTAAAAAACTGGGTTTGAATACGTGCTGTCTTTAGAGTATATTTAGAAGACATTCTTTAAAAATTAAAGCCAACAACCAAGAACACTTGCCCTAATATAAACTTTTGTGTGCATATTCTAAGAGTTGAAGTCTGGTGAAGAGGATGGAAGAATTCTAGTTAATTTAAATTTTACAGTATTGACCATCCTATCTATCACATTTTCTAGACAAACGTGAATGGTAATTTTATATTTGGAATATATAGCTCTTTCTCGTTCATGAGAACTTACTGTTACTTGTGTTTTAGGATTTGGAGTGGATCAATTACGAGATGACAATCTTGAGACTTATTGGCAATCAGATGGCTCCCAGCCTCATTTAGTAAACATCCAATTCAGGTAATACATTTTTGGATTTTTTGATTTGTGTAGGTTAAGTGGACAAAGTGATCTATTTTATTTACATAAAGTTGAAAGAAATATAGAAATTATAGCGCAATGCACTTAACTCTGGTTTTTATAAGCCTTGAGATTATTTTTCTACTCCTTTAGATTGTGTTTTAAGTTTACTCAGTCTTGTCTTTTGTGAATTCTTTATAGTACTTTACATAGTTCCTTTTACAGAGAGATTTCTTAAATATACTTTTCATGTGATTTATTTTGGAAAAATATGCTTTGCTTATGACCCAAAGCAATGAATGCCTTCCTTAATGCATTGCATTAACTACATCTGGAGTGATAATAGTAAGTTCTTTAGGTATAGTCTATTCATATAATTCTCAAATTTGTATTTCCATTTGGAAAAAAATATTTTAACCTAGAACCTCTAAGGACAGTTTCAGGTTTGAAATGCTTACTTTCTCAGGGAAAGGAAAATTACCATATGGTTTTCAATTGCTTTGAATTTATTGAGATAGATGGAAACCAGCTAACTTGATTATCTTGCCCCATTTATATCATCTATTTTAACTTTTTTTTTAAAAGATTTTATTTATTTATTTTGACAGAGAGAGAGAGAGAGACAGCAAGAGAGGGAACACAAGCAGGAGGAGTGGGAGAGGGAGAAGCAGGCTCTCCGCCGAGCAGGGAGCCTGATGTGGGGCTCAATCCCAGGACCCTGGGATCATGACCTGAGGCGAAGGCAGACGCTTAATGACTGAGCCACCCAGGCGCCTGTATTTTAACATTTTATAGCATTGTATTTTTAGTTTGTTTTTCTTTTTCTTTTCTTTTTAAAAAAGATTTTATTTTTAAGTAATCTCTACACCCAATGTGGGGCTTGAACCGCCACCCCAAGATCAAGAGTCGCACACTAAGTGCCGTTTTAGTATGTTTTTCTCACTGAGGGTACATATCAACAAATTTCTTTTTTCTTTTTTTTTTTTAAGATTGATTTATTTATTTGAAAGAGAGAGTGTGCGAGCGAGCACACAGAGGGAGAGGGAGAAGTAGACTCCCTGCTGAGCAGGGAGCTCTCAGGACCCTGGGATCATGACCTGAGCTGAAGGCAGATGCTTAACTGACTGAGCCACCCAGGTGCCCCAGATCAGCAAATTTCTTATGAAAAAAACAGATAAGCATTTTACGCCTTCTGGGCTATCGGGTCTCTTTTGCGACTACTCAGGCCATTATTGCATGAAAGCAGCCATAGGCAATGCACACTGGCTAAATTTAGCTATTCTAATTAAACTTTATCTTAAACGGGTGCCTGGGTGGCTCAGTCATTAAGCGTCTGCCTTCGGCTCAGGTCATGATCCCAGGGTCCTGGGATCAAGCCCCGCACTGGGCTCCCTGCTCAGCAGGAAGGCTTTTCCCTCTCCCACTCCCCCTGCTTGTGTTCCCTCTCTTGCTGTCTCTCTCTCTGTCAAATAAATAAATAAAATCTTTAAAAAAATAAATAAACTTCATCTTAAAAAAGTAGGTGATGGGCAGAGTTCACCCAGTGGGTTGTAGTATGCCAACTCTTGTCCTTGTGTACTAAATATGTATATACCAGAAATAAAAACAGCACCTAATATTTTTTAAAGACTTAAAATATCAGATACTTTGCTAAAATGCATTACCCATTCATTTCATTTAACCTTTACAGCTATTTTTATCCTTATTTTATTTTATTTATTTTATTTTTTTTTTTGCAAATTTCAAGAACTATCAGTTCTTTATTGGTGAAAACATGAATCCAAATGGCATGGTTGCTCTGCTGGACTACCGTGAAGATCGTGTGAACCCACATGTGATTTTCTTTAGAGATGGTTTAGAAATGGAAAAATGTTAACAAATTTGGCTTTTACTTTGGGTGTGTCACCTGTTGTCATACCTGGCTGTTGCTTTTCATCCACACAACACCAGGACTTAGACAAATGGGACGGATGTCATCTTGAGCTCTTCATTTACTTTGACCTTGACTTATTTGGAGCAGGGACATTGTTTTGTTTTGTTTTGTTTTGTTTTAATTTTATTTTATTATGTTATGTTAATCACCATACATTACATCATTAGTTTTTGATGTAGTGTTCCATGATTCATTGTTTGCGTATAACACCCAGTGCTCCATTCAGTACGTGCCCTCTTTAATACCCATCACCGGGCTAACCCATCCTCCCACCCCCCTCCCCTCTAGAACCCTCAGTTTGTTTCTCAGAGTCCATAGTCTCTCATGATTTGTCTCCCCCTCCGATTCCCCCCCCT